>NC_048896.1:89321175-89479500 GCF_011077185.1 Oxyura jamaicensis | reverse complement strand
ACCGCTTCGCCGCCTCCGAGCCGGCGGAGGCTCGGGGCTGGCTGGCTCGTCGCCGCCGCCGCCTCGATCTCTTGGTACACGGAGGGTGGAGGGGATGGGAAGTGAGCGGGGCGGGAGGGAGAGATGGAGGGCAGCCCTCAGCCCCGGTGGTGCTTTGAAGCTTTTGTAGTGGTGGTGGGAGATACCCGCTGCTGTTCTGCGTTACTACTGCCTTCAGTATCAACACTGCGTGCAATGTTAACACTGCATTTAATATTGCCACTGTGTCCGACACTGTTCAACATTACCACCGTGTTCAACCTTAACACTGCTTTCAATATTGACACTGCATCCAACGCTAACACTGCGTTCAGTATTAATTAACACTGTGTTAATGCTCAGTGCGACCCCCCAGATTCCCCAAACATCAGCCCTTCTCCCAGTTTGTTATTTTTTCTGTGGCTTTTCCCCCTCACAAGTGATGACAGACCACAACCCGCTCGTCCTGCCAGGCCCCGCACCGCCTCACCCCAGGCCCGTTTGCTCACCCCACGCAGGGCCATGGCACGAGCCTAAGTGACAACAGTTCCTTCTTTCACGTAGTACTGGTGGAAAATGGTAAATGGGCAGAAAACAAAACAAAACAAAACCCTTGACGTGGTGCGCACTTCAGGAGATGTTGGGTGCTGCCTATAAGCGTTGAGGCTGGAGGAAAGGACCCAGATGCCTGCAGTCCCACACACGGGGTCTGCTGGTTACCCCCAGCGATCCATGCACGCTTCCCCGGTCCCGAGGAAGTCAGAAACCCAGCGCCTTGCTCCTGTCGTCTGAAGCAGGCTGGGGATGGAGACTGGGGTCAGGGCATGAGTTAGTGGGGCCGCCTGGCCCATCCGTACACACGCACACCACACTCACTGCGGGCTCACGGCTCCTGTCACCGGCTGCACAAGACACGTGCTGCAGCATGGCAGCACCCCAGCTCTCTGACAGAGCCAAGAGAGCTTAAAATGATGGTTTTTACCTCATTTCGGCCTTTAAGGGCAGACCCAGGGCTCCCGATACACTCATGGCACCCCTTGATGTGCCTCACAACAAACAGGGCTCCCCTAGAATGTAACCTCATGAATCGTCCTATTCATTTTAGGAACATATTATTAGTTATTAATTATTATTGATGGCTCATTTTAACAAATTATTAGTAATTATTATTAACAATGATTATTTATGGATCGTTTGGGGAAATAATAATTATTAATAATATTTCTTGACGGCTCGTTTTACGAAATCACTATTAATATTTATTATTGATGGATCGTTTAATTAAATTATTATTAATAATTATTAATAATAATCGCCGGCGGTTCACTTCAGGAACTTCTTGCTCTCAGTTACCACCACCGATGGCGGCGGGGCCCCTTCCCGCCCCGCCCCGCCCGCCACAGGGACCCGCGAGCCGCCAAAACGGCGGCGGCGGCGGCCGCCAACCAAAGTGTGTGCGGCGCCGCCCGGCTCGGGCGGGCTGGGCCCGGCCCGGGGAAGGAGGAAGGGCTGGGCCCGGGGCTCCGCCTGGGGGGGGGGGGGGGGGGGGGAGGGTTTGGGGACCTCCCCTCTGTAAACTAAACCCCTGTTTTTAGCAAACCCTGCTCTTAGCTTACAGACGGCCCTTGGCGACTCGGCCCCGGCTGGGCTTCCCCCTTCGTCCTCTGGGTTACCCAGCAGGATGGGGAGGTGGCTCCCAGGACGTGGTGGTGCAGCCCCGGACCGGCCTCCATCTCCTCCTGCCTCCACAGGAAGGGGCACGGGCAGCGACAAAAATCCCCTCGAACAGCCCCCGGTTCTTACACTCCCCCAGGACAGCAGCTAGCCGAGCGCCTCGCGTGGGGTTTTGCGTGAATAAATTCGGCTTTAATCGCTTTAAAGTGGCTAACCGCTTTATTGACGTTCATAGGTGTTAGCAAATAGGGAAATGTCTACGTACCAAAGCTCTGGGGAGAAAACAGGGATTTATTTTTATTTTATTTTTTCTTCACTGCCATGTGGCAGAGTACCGGCAGGAGCAGGCATTAGGGATAGAGCGCACTCAGACGGCAAGCAGGGTGTCTGAACAGCAATATGGACATGGAAGCATCTCGGGGAAAAAAAAAAAATAAATTAATAGCGAAAAGGAAAATTCAGAAACGAAATCTGAGCTTTTTTTATATAGAAACGTAAACAGACACAGGCAATGAGACCATTTCCTCGGTGGGGTTATGCGAATGGGCAAATGTTTAGTTCTGAAGTGGAGCTGCTGCTCCGAGGAGGGAGGGGAGTGTGGTACAAAATATTATGACAAGGGGAGTGCTCTAAGTGAGGATAAGTTGGCATGATGAACAGATGGAGTATTCAATAACAGGAGGTTATTAATACTGCAGTTTGGTATTCTCTCCGCTACTTCATGAAGGGACTCATATGCTTGCTCTTTTTCTTTTCTGATTGTATGCAGACTTAAATACGCAGGCTGTAGGTAATGACGTGCTTACTCCCCTCCCTGGGCACGCACGCATCACAAATTCATGTTTCCTGGGAAAACACCAAGGGCTGGGCCCTCGGCTGATTGTAACCGGCCAACTGCATTTCTTTCAATAGCAGCGAGCTGATTTGCACCTGCTAAAGGAGAGAGGTTATCTGACCCTGTCTCCCAAGTCGCAAGGTCTCTCCACCCTGCTCTTTGACAGCTGCCACAAGGCACCTGCTCCGGGAGGACTCTCAGGGTGGAAAAGAAGACAAAGTAACTGAGCAGGGAATGAAGTTTAACTGCAGAATGCAATGCGATGCTGTTTCCGTGCAAGAAAATCAAGCTTGCTTTCACCCAGAGTTCGGGGCTTTCTCCCCTTCGTGGCTTTCAGTGGCCTAGTTTTACACTGGGTCTGAGAAAATCCAGGAGCAGACCAGCTGACTCCAGCCAGGCCCTCAGCTACCCCCATCCATTTTATTTCCTACGTCTTCAAGATCGCCTCTGGGTCAGGAAACATTCAGTCCTCTTCCCATCTTTTAGGCTATGATTTGCACAGCTACAATGTAAGTAAATATTCCTCAGCATGTAACAACGCCCAACCTTTTATCACAATTTGGCACCGATGTTACTATAACTTAAAAAAACCAACAACAATTAAACAAACAAACAAACAAACAAAAAACAGTAATATTACATTGCTGAGAGTCTCCTCTGTTTTGCACCAAGAATTACGGCATTTTTAAAAGCCCCCACACTGTTTCCTGCCTTCCTAAGAGTCAGCTGGAGGCACACGTGCTGAAGAGTAAATACATTGCTTTAAGTGTATCTGTTAACAGCCATATGTATAATTTAAGTACAAGTTTTATTCCCCTCAGAATCTCTAATCAGAAGGGCATGACCTTGGGCTTTCACAAATTAGATACATTAGGGTAGGATATCTTTAGCAGATGTGACTTTGAAGATACTGAAAGAGGAAGTTTTACTGTTGTATCATCTAAGCATGAGCCAAGATACTTGCTGAATCCTTTTTAAAGTGAATAATGAGATTTGACAGTATTCCTACATCTAGATACTGCGATTGTGTACTTACAGATTTTCCTTATTTTGCCATAGGTGTGTGTGTGCTGGCTCGTTCATGCGTGTTTTTCCTTCATTATCAAGCATGCACTGTTCATAGGAACGCTTGTTGTAACAGTTTTTAAAGCTATCCCTTTAAAACCTTTATGCACTTTTAAATCAAAAAGTAAGATTCTGTTTCAAAGGAATATCTTAGCTTTTGTCAATAGTAAATCTCACAGATGCTATTAGGAGATCCTGAAAGGGATTTATGTCAGAAGAAAAGAATGGCTGAATAAAGCAGACTCAACATTTCAACTTTATCCTAAAAACAGATCTTGAAAATGTGTAATCAAAATAAGTCAATGCCATTTATTACAAATCTGGAAAGAAGACTTTGGATTTAAATATTTCCTTCTTTCACTGAGATCCTGAAAAGCATTTGTTAATAAAACACACACATACAGATCAGTCTACTTTCATTTTGCAACTGCATATTATAATTAGAACCTTTTTTTTTTTTTTTTAATGTATTACTTCCTCTGTGTAACTCCCCACCGTAGGAAGTTAATGCTTTCTGGTGGATGTGAAAGAGAAAGGGCATCTTGGAGAACCATTTTCAGCAGGTTCTGAGGGGAAAATGGAAAAAAAAGAATAATTGACAAAAGGGAGACATTTAATCTTTAAGAAATGGTGGTCATCGCAAGCATGAAATAAAATAGAGGACCTTCATCTGCTGTAGAAAAGAAGGTTTACCAAAGGATCAAAGCAGTAGATTAAAGTTCCACTTAATGAACAAGAAGTTCAGCTGTGTCAAACATTCAAAGTCATTTCTGAAATGCCAAACGCGCACTGCTCCTTTCTCAAAATGGAATGGCTACACGAGCTCTATACTGGAAATAACAGCCACACAAAAGTGAAAAAGCTCGCAGTGTGCTGAATGAAAGGAAGAATAAATTCCCTTCAAACCAGTGAACACAAAAAACCTCTCTCTTCTGATGTTATCTGTATTAAGTGACTAAGGGATTTTCTTCTTGATCTCACCCTCTTCATATAAGTGCTAAAACCACAAGAACCAGGGTGGAATTAAATCCTCTGCATTTTCTGGTTATCATGAAATAAGAAGTATCATTTTCCACCTAGTCAAGAGGAGTTAACAGACCGTTTCCAGGAAGGTCTGCGTTCTGGCTGAAGAGAAAAAGAAGATAGAGATGAACAGCAGAAGAAACCTATCGAGAACCATTAGTGGATGTCAGCCATTGTCCATCTGTTCACAGTGGAAGCAGTCCAGACCTGAAGGAACAACTGCAACCTGCCCCATATGGCTCGCTCCCTTCTGCGCTGCCAGGGCTGCTTTGGGGATTTGACATTGTACGAGGTAAAGGAGAAGCAGCACAATCTGTGTTCCCAGGAACGAAGAGCCAATTAACATGAAAGAACAAACAGTGTTTGTAACCCAGGGGGAGGCTTTCTCCTTCTCACCTGTCTGAAATCTTGGAGCTCGTTCAAATTGTGTAAGTTGCAGAGACGCTGTGCTGAGGCTCCTCGTCCCAGGGAAGTCCTTAAAAAGCTAACCGTGGCCGCTAACAAAATCCTGCGGGCGGCCGAGAGCCCCTCAATCAGCGAGTGAGAGCACTAATCCAGCTGTCTCCAAAGGTGTTCAAACCGACATTTGGGAAGAATACATTACACTAAAAGTTCCATTAAAAATTCAAATATGACGTCCTTTCAACATAATGAACGAGAATAACAACATTCTGCGTTTACTTTTACGGAACTGGATTGTAGCAAGCTACAGCCGAGCAGTAATTCGCTTCTTAAGTTTTAAATCAGTGGGCCTGGTCATGAAGCAAGGTGTTATTTTCTGTATGATGAAGGGCAGCAGGCTCAGACTCACACAGGGCAGTTCCGACATCTGATTTCCTCTTTCTAATGAAAAATAGATCCTCTTTGTGATGCTGCGCTCCATACGCCCGAGACGCAGCAAGTGAAGTGGCAGACAGACATACATATCAAAGCCACCTGCAGGGATCAAAAACCTGCAAGTTTGTAATACATTCAACAACCTGTTTGGTCCTAGTCCTTTCACAGGTAATGCGGAGAATAATTAACTCTCCAGTGGCCAAGCAGCACCAGCAGATGTCCTGAATGAACTTCTTGTTGGGGTATATCTTCAGTTTTGTTACAGTCTTTGCTACAGCCACAAAACTCAGTGGGTGCAGAAATTCAAATTCAGAAGGAGAAGGACATGCCAATGCCGCTGCCACTTCCAGAAGACAGCAGAGAGATGCTCAGGAGTTTCATCCCTGCTCTAGCTCTGAAGCCATGAGCAGCTAACTAATGCTACTCCAAACCTGAGGCAATTTTCTGCTCAGAAGTGGGATTTACTATTTTGGGCCTGGCACAAGGCTAAGGCAGCAGCACTTGGCACCTTGAGAAATGCTGTGCAGTCCTACCTGCTTGCACTGGCAGTAAGGCAGTGGGCCTTGTGCTGTAATGTGATTTGCACTCTGGTATGCTCTGACATCTCTTTAGTTCCCTCACAACACACTTAAGACCTTATTTTTGTAGAAGTTACGCAACTAGAAGCTATAAAAAAAAAGCTGTAGTTGGATCAGAGGTGATTTTAAAGTTGTTAAACAATTACATTCACACTTACAAATTCATTCATTAAGTGGCGTAGAGAATATCATACTTCTGTGTTTGAAACGTAACAGAAAACTGAGGACTCCACCAAAAAATACAAAAAAGTGTATGAAATCAAAATAACATCTCACTAAGACTTGTCTCCCAAACTAACCAAGAGGATAACAGATCTGAAAAACCAGGAAGGATGCTAGAGGATGCAAAAACCAAAACTGTGTTAAATAAAGTGGCTTTGCTGCCATGGGCCATGAACACAACCACACGCGAGGATTAGAGACGCCTGTGACATTGAAGTGAACCCTCTTGCTTTGTCAAATTCACTTGGGATGATTACAAGTTATCAGTCTTGAATTTCATCCTCTTCCAAACTGAACACTGCCAGCTTTGTGCCCGTATGCAATGCTGCACTGCCAGCACTCCGCTATCACCCACCACTAAGATAAGAGAATGGTTCATTAGTGAGTAAAAAGTGACCTCTAGTGAAGCATCGCTCCAGAGCCTGGAACACGCCGCAGCTCCCAGCAGCGCCTTTCCTTCCTCTGGCTGATCATGTCCATATACAATTAAAACCTGATAATTCCACAAACTAACAGTCGTCAGCATGTGTGCACAGATACCTTCAGTATCTGCACGATGCGCAGCAGCTATAACAAGCGGCAGAAAACCCTTGGCATGCCAAAAAAACTGAGCAAATTTCTTTGAATGTAACAAAATCTACCTACTGATAACTATTAAAGAATTGAACAGGCTATGATAAAAAGTGTAAGCTCTAACTGGATCATGTTTGACTCACTTTAATTTAATTTAAAAGTAGTATATCCAGAAATTTGTAATAAAATTAGAAAAACATCCTATTAAATACGTAAAAGACAGGAACAATCTCCACAAGCAGCCCTTTGTACTCTAAGAAACCAGAAAAATTAGGATGGAGAAAACAGCAGCAAGTAAGAGACAGGCAGTGAAAATCGATTCCATAGCTACAACATATGGAACAATATAGAGGCAAGGCAATCTGTAACAGGGAATGGTTGATGATTTTGGAACAGTAAAAAGAAACTAGCAAGATTTCATGAATAAAATGCATACCCCATTGGCCACGGAAACACATTTTGTATGTGGTGTGTCTCCATAAATCTAGCAGCAACCTAATATTTTTATACCCCTCCTGATATGTGTATAGTTACCTAACAAAGGTTTTTATTTGGAGGTACACCTTTTTTTCTTGTACTATACCAAAATACTGATTCTTGCGCATTTTTTTTTCATTTTCCAGTGTGCAAGATTTAAATCTCAACAGCTGACAAGTAAGCTGCAAGAAATCCTTATCACTATGCGAGGCTTGAGATACGACTCAAATCCTAAAAGACATCAGTTGAGGTGGCAATTTACACAGTAATAAGGTAACCACGTACTTTGAAAAAGCTCCCTTTGTACTGCTGAATAATGCAAAGAGAGAAAATGCCTGTTATCCTAACAAAAACATGACTTGATCACGCCACTTGTATTTGTATAATACACAACTTTAGCGTACGAGTTGATTCAGGTAGGTGATAATCAGTACCAACAGATTTACCGCTACTTGAGTTTACATTTATTGCCAAATATGTTAAGATCTCTGGGTAAACTTGCCAAAAGCCTTACCCCGTTACAAGAAAATGCTGTGGAGGGACACATCTCATGAAAGTGTTTGCCAAACCCTTGTCTTGGGAATGGTTTGGCTCTTCCCCGCGGTCAAAGGGTACCTGACAGATGTTGTGTTGGATTTGTACCACAGCCCATCACAGCTGTGGTCTTACAAGGGTGTTTTTGGGAGCTCCACCACCTCACAGTGACCGCTACGGATTATGAAGACGGTCACTGTTGGGCCAGGCAGGTGCAGGAAGGCTGCTGTGCAGACACGCTGGCAGCACTCGCGACTCGTGCTGACACTGAAAAGCCCACAATGAGTTCATCCTGCTCTACAAACAGAAGGCGTTAAAATAAGGAGAAGAACTTTCTACGGCAGTTTTACAAGGTAAGCTTCCTACAACACAGGGCTACGCAGAATGGCACTGGGAACATTATGTCAGCTTCAGTTAATGCCATGTTGCTTATCTTACTCTTTTCAGGTTTTTTTTCATTTCTTTTGTCGAGACAATTATTCAATCTCTTAACGTAGGCTGTCTTCTTTTTTATGAAGCAGGGCATCTAATATTCCTTTTGTGTAAAGAATTATTATTTCTCACTACACTGACATGCCACGTGAACCTCCAGGTCAGAAGAAACACATTAAACAAGTAAAAATCGCCAACACCGTTGCAATCAAAAATAATAATAAAAAAGATTTTGTTTCATCACCTAATTCTAGGAAACATCTTATGGTATATAAACACTGAAACTATTTTTCCCTTGCTTCAATTTCCCATGGGTCCTATCTATTCCTACGACCAGAAGAAGAAGCACAGATATTTGAATCAGCTTTTAGTAATTTGTATTATTTTATGCATCTGAAGGATGATCACAGTGCAGGCTTGTACATCACTGTGGGAAGAGGAAAGTTCAGCAGACGTAGACAAAAAAGGAAATACTACCACGTCTTTGCAAACAGATTGGGTTCTTAATTGAAATGATTTGATATGCCTTATGAGCAGTGCAAGATATAGCACAGATGTAGAAGTCACCTTGGAAAAATGTACTTTAAGTTAACTACTGGAGGCCAGAGAGAACTGAGCTGCAATAATAAATAAACGTCTATAGATAACGTATAAATAATTAATCAAATTTTCCTGAAGGACCTGGAAACAAATGGGAATACTCTGTGTATGGCTGTACTGTGCTGATCTCTAAGTAACGTGGCTTCTGAGACCCATGACCCAGAAAGGTTAAAGTTGGTGTCTTTCCCAGAGGCTGCACCTACGTGATTAACATTACAGAGGCACCCACATCAGAGAACTATCACAAGAGAGGAATGAACATAATTCATGTAGATAACAAATAGTCTAATGAAAAAAAAATAAATGAAACAACCCACACTACCTTGGTTCAATTAGAGTGCTTTGAATGTTTTCCCTTTCAAGCACCACAACTGTAAATTCAACACAGTATCAACTGCTGAGCAGAAAAGGAGGAGTTTTTGTTTGCTGAGGTCTTACAATCGCAACCAGAGTTGTGTTCTCAGTCTGTTCCCGGATCACTCCTAACAAGAGATTTCCAATTGTCCTAAAATCTATGGATGTTTTGAGATGTAGACAGATGTCTGCGAGGCCACAGGCTGAGGTCATCAAGCTCATCTCATTTGTGACCTAAGCCTAGTCTCTTGGCAGTCTTAAATAAAAAAGGGGGGTGGGGAGGAGAGAGGGGAAGGACAGAGAGACACCAATGAAATTGTTTGCTAATTTACCTAGAAACCCATTCTCGTTAATTTTTAATCTAATAAAACACTCACATTTTTGTAGCATACACATCCAACATGATGCACATTGAGCAGAAATACATCTGGCCATCTATCATTACTGCTCCTCGCAGTGCAATTACTCTTTCTGGCACTAGCAAAGTCAACTGTATTATTTCCTGAACATCTAACCAAAGTTTTCAAGAACTCATCTTTCAATCTCATTTCAGAGACAGTTTCACTGTACTAAATGGGTGAAATTGCTTAAATTTATACATATTTTACATAAATCTTTAGTTCAGCTTCTCAGCTCTTTAACCATCCAAGGAAAAAAGTGGCACGCTGATGCTGACATCATTTCTACTGCTGAAGGGGAGATAAAAGTGGGTCTCTCTAAGCTGGAGGCAAAATACTGCAATGGATAACAAATATTCCTTGTGTATACATCACTGGCATGGCTGTCTCTGTTGGGCGCTGAGTGTATGTCGTGGGGCACAGAATGGATTCAGAAGAGATTTTTTTTTGTTGTTCGAATCAGTTCATGTGGATATGCAGAATTCAAACAAGCTTGTTTTACAATCACTGCTACCTGCTCAGTGACCCCTGAGGTGCCTCCCTGCTTAAACAGCCATCAAACCTCCAAAACACTACCAAGTATGCAAATATATATAATATATATATGTGTATATTCATTGCACAAAATTTTCTATTAAAAAAAGCAAAGATACATTGTCAGGAAATTTTCTGGATTTTTTTCCCCTCTGGTGGCTGCAGGGTAGTCTAAATTTTTACATATAACCCATTGTGATGTTCACCACTGTTACTGTTCTGCTCTTAGAGAAAAAAAGAGAGAGAAAAAGGTTTTGTACAGGAGCATTAAGAGTTCCACTTGCCCTGTGGCGAATGGGGAAAATATGTCAATGTGAATTATTGTACTGTCTCCACGGATCAAGATTTCTCTTAGTGCTTTCAAAATTCCACTAACAGAAACAATTGCTAAGAGCATTCGCTGCTTAACCTGCTATGCTGGAATTGAGTAAGACTGTAGGATCAACTAATGCTAAAATATTATCTTTTATATTGATTTTCTCCCCCTACATTAACTGAGGAAAGAAATGGCTAAATAATTTTAGCCAGAAAGAACAATACATCACTCTCACAAGGACATTCAAATAACGTAAATAATCAGGATAATTACAAAAATAGAATTTCGAGCAGCTCACACTACCGAGTATGTAAGAACATCACAGTGTAATTTTACCTCTTTCTGATCCAAACAAGTTGTACTACATATTCCCCTCGGTACACAGGGAGTTACGCTGCAGAATGCAGTATGTCTTTTCTACAGGAACCAGGAACACCCACACAGATGCATTAGAAAGAATAATTCTAATTTTGTGCAGCTCCGCATGCACGTTCATGTTCGAGCCAAACACTAATACAGATCCCATGTTCATTTCCTCTACTAGAATGCTACTCCGTGAGTATTTATTAAAGGCCAGTTTGTATCTCTTTTGTAGTAGCAGATTATGGTCTCAATAAAGTATGACTGTAGAAACTGATGGGCCACTGTACCAACATCTATTTCCAAACTAGATCTGGCAAACGAGAGCACAGAATGAGTGACTGATGAAATCCGGATACTTCAAACATGCACATTACTGATTATTTCTACCAAATAGCAAACCCTTCTCATTAGCAAATAATCATCTTGATTTTTATTCCTCATCAGGATTCATAAACACCCAACACCTAAGGTAACCGCGGAGGCATGAAGTATTAGAGCTTTGCAGGATGCCTGAGTTAGCACTACATGATGTTCTGGCCAAAAAATGAGTGCTACACAAAACTGATAAAAACAAACACATATTAAAAGGATTAGGAGTCAGTTAGCTAACAGACCCTAGGACATATTTGTCAATGAAAACTCTCTGAATAGTGATGTTTCTAATGGGTATCTGTCATCATCTTCACAAACAATGCAGACACGGAAAATCTTGGCCAAAATGACTGTGAACATCACAAAAACAATAATAGTTGTCTGTAAAAAATAATAGCAACAGGCCAATCACACAGGCATTTTGGAACGCAGATAAAGGAGGATTGCACCAACAAAATGTGCTTTGATGAAACCAAAATTTAAAGCTTTGCCATTAGAAAAGACTTCTGTCACACTGACAGAGTAGGGGACTGGAGCCTAAAAAGTGGTGATTCTGGATGTGCCGCTCAACTCCAAGCTGGACATCAAGAGAAGAGGAGATCACGTTTCCCTTGAAATAGTTAAATGCAAGTGTGGGGAAAATTTTGTCACTGTGGATGGGATTACTGAGAAAAACAGTTAAACACTCTGGCATCCATGGCTTGTATGTTGGAAAGGGTGCAAAAATAGAAGTCAATGCTAGAGAAAAATGTCTTGAAGAATGTAGTGTATTCAGATTACCAACAAAAAATTGAAAGATAAATGATTACCTTTGTAGAATGAAATACCAGGCACCAAAGGACTGTATTTCCTAGTTTGTTGTGGGTTTTTTGTTGTTTTTTTGTTTGTTTGTTTGTTTTGGTGGGTGTTATTGACTACACTACCAAGGGTTATGTTGGTGTCTTCACCTCCTCCTGCGTACTTCAAAGGTGTTCATGAAAGATCAACATCAGCCCAATAAAATCTTGGGGGCTGAGCTATATCAGGGATATATACGCCATACAAAGGAGTTCAAGGTAACCTAGAAATTCCCTTCCAGCTCTATACCCTGCAGAGCTGCAGCTCCAAATACTCACCACTGACTGTTGGCTACTGTTCCGCTCCCTGCAGGCACGAACAGAACGGATGATCTCAGTCTTTCATTGGGCGTCACCTATCAATATAAATCTTACCCTGCTCCTGACGTCTATTAACAAGAAGCAATTATTACCGAGAAGTTCAGATGAAGAGGGATGTCTATACTATAGAGTATCGAGAAAGAAATAAATTCAAGGAGAGAGCCCACAATGGCCCCTCTGAGAGCACTACAGACAGTAGATCAACAGATTTCAACTGGACTTCAGCGAGAAGTCCCATGCAGAACCCACACCACCAAACTCAAGGACTTGTAGCAATAAATTAATAACAAGTTGGCTTTATTGTCATTAAATAACTCAAAGACTTGGGCTCTTATGCTACCCAGTGCACAGCAACAGGGATGTTTGGAGCCCCACAATGAATAAACTATGCCAGGTCAGCCATGCTTGAAGCACAGGTCTGCAATGACCTCAAGTTCATACTACCCTAGGTATGTCGCTGGCAAAGGTGTTTCCAGTGACAGATGACGAGATGGCAATGCGTACTGCTTACATGCCAATGCTACTTGTCATCCTGCTTGCGTTTAGCTCAGTTAGCACTTCCTTAAGCACCTCCTCTATCATGCATGGCAAGACTATTCTTGTATCTGACAAGTAGAACTGGATGCTGCCCATCAATTTTTGGTATTTAAGTTGCTGACATCTCAATTGATGACACAGCACAGTCCCTTCTGTTTGGTTTGCAAAAACATTGTGTAAGATGGAGCCTAGAGGAAATCTGCTGGCAAGTGCTTTTGTAAGGGAACCGAGGAGTCTCGTAACTGGGAGAAATTAAATGGATTAAGGCACAAGCCAAGATTCAGGAAAAGTACAATCAATTCACAGCCTCCCGTCGTCCTTGTCATCCTAAACCACTTCCCTTCTATGTATCCAGGTTCCTCAACTTTAAAATATGTATAGTATTCACTTATTAAACACTCAAGTTTGCTGCGAGAGCTAATCCATAAAATATTTAGACCTCCCATTACAACTGAGGAGTCACCCTCGGTAGGTACATCTAATGAGAGCAAGCATAGATGTACATTCAGCCCTGGTATAGACATTAGTTGTGTCAGCAATATGTCACCACCCCAGTTTCAAAAGGGTATGCAAAGCTTAGATTGTGTTACCCTTAAAGAAAAACCTTAAAGCACAATCTGTAAGAAGTAAGCTATATAGGCTGCAGTTTGCCCGCCCTCTCCCTGCTCTGTTGCGGTCACCAAGGTCTCCCAACATCCATTTAATTGAAATTCCTACTGCCAGAAACAAACTACAACAGAAATTTGCAGGCCTGTAAATTTACATTTGTTTTATTAAAATTACCATGTTTGGGAAATATCACCTAGAGCAGCCTCACACAGAATCGTGTGCATATTTTAATATACTTCCAGGTATTGCCTACTAGTGCTGAACATTTTAATGTTACATGAAAAGTGAAGTTAAGGAGAGAGGAGTGGTCCTTTGTAAGGTCCAGAGAACAAAAACCTTGCAGGTCCAGGTCAGGAAAAAACTTACTGTCATTCTAACACACACAAAAAAGCTGTTTGATAAAAAGCCATTTGGGAAACAAAACCATAAAAATGATGACAGAATCCTGTTGGGTAAACCCTTGAAAGATCACCAAAACAGTCACAAATTAGTCATTTGGAGACACGAATATGAAAAGTAGAAATTAAGACCAATAAAAATCATATTCATCTGTCAATGAAACGTTTCCACGACCAAAGAAGTTGTTGTTGTTGGAATCAGGAAGGACTGCCAATGCCAGTCTGGTTTATACATTTATTTTTTTAGTGATAGGTATATCTATGTTGCATAGAAGAATTAGGGTGTGTAAGACAGGATTGCTTTCACAAGACACATACGACTGGCTCCCTCAGCTCCTCGCTGTTAGCACCCTGTGCAACCACACTCCCAACATAACTGCACTCCTTAATACCTTGTGGCAGCTCCTCCAGCTGCCTGGATTCTCCTCTCACCCTGAATTTTGGCTTCATCCAGCAGAGAGATGCACGAGTTTCTGCTCGAGTTGCTGATGTCCCATCGCCCAGCCTCGCGTGCACGGATCCTGGCACCCCAGCCCTGGCTCCCCGTTACGCCCCCAGCGCTGCCGCTAACTGCGAAACGGCTTCTTGGAGAACAAAATCTTTTTCTGGACCCCATGAAGAAAACACACTCATAACTTGAGAACTGTAGGAATTATGGCACATGAAGTAAGTGTGAAATATGTATTGCTCCACAGTTTACACAATCAATTAAGCCTGAAAACGGCATTTTTCTGTGCTTAATTTTCCAAATAAATTGGAATATTTTGTTTTTCTTTACGGACCAAGCCTTGATGCTATTGAAATCAAGTACAGTTTGCCATTAAAGTGAAAGAGACCCCAACATGCCAAGACTGAAGTTTCAAGTTAAACTTGTAACTCATTACTGCACAAAATAACAATTAATGCAAGCTAATTTCTGCTTCCCAGAGCTCTAAATTATGAACATGAAACAAAGATTGCTGTTTTTCAGACAGTAGTTTTCAGGTGGTTACAATGAAAGACCAGAGGGATTCAATTAAGCATTTAATAAACTGTAGAGGACAGCACAGTTCAGCGTGCCAAAATAAACTTCAGCTCACAGCTGTATTAGAAAAGTGAAAGATTTTCAGTAAAATGAATCCATATTTAATTAGCATGCTTGCTATAGCTGAAGGAATAACACATGCCATCACAAAGTAAATGTTTAAATCGGGACTCTGCACTATCTTGGATGTTGCCTGCTTTACGTTTAACCATACCTATAGCTTTTTCTGATTTTTAGAAAAACACAGACAGTAAAAGCCACCTTTTATTACCCTGTCTCCAGGTACACTACCCAACCCACTGCAGTAAGCCATAGGCAAGATGATAAGAAAACCAAACACCAGCTAAACAGGTATTTGTGGGACGAGAAGCTGTAGGAGCAGAGCGGCATCTGCATTAACACCCGATGGGGCAGCATACAAAGTTGAAGGGGCAATTTTTGCACCTGAGAAACCCTTTCCAGGAAGCCCTCTGAGCTCAAGCCTGTTGCTCATGCTGTGGACCTGCCCACGGATTTACCTCCTGCCTTCATGTCAGCTTTTCGCAAGGGTTAGCTAAGCAGGATCTTCCCTGAGCGTTAAAAGGGCTTCCAAGAGGACGGCGTTAGTAAGTTTACTGGGGGCATAAAATCTTCACTGGCTTTGTCCTAAACTCTCCTTTAGCATAGGCAGAGTCAACGCTAACGCCTTCTCAACAAAGACCCAAGGGCGTATGATTCAGAAATACATACAGACTTGGAAATCTGAAGTTATTGGCTATAGTCAATAGCTACAGAACCAACCCAGTTTCGTTGGGCACCTTCATTTGCTGATGTCAGACGAACAGAATCTTCTAATTCAATCAAGCCCTGCAACCCTCCACTTGCTGCCAGCCTCAGGGTAGAGTATACCCCACTGAGCCCCATCAGAGACAAGTTCCAGGTCCTTAACACTGCTCTTGCGCTGGCAGGAACCTCTTCTTGCCCTTGACATCCCTTTCAAGTCTCAACTTGAGCTTGGATTTTCCTCACACCATCCATGCGTGCCAGGGCAGGATTTCCAAATTCCTCCTTTGCAGCCTCTCCCTTCTTCCACCCATGCGTTGCCCTTTTGCACCGGCGCAGCTCAGCCCCTGCTGATACATCTGCTCGTCCTCACGAGCCGTCCTGCAGGAGGACGCTGTCCCCAGGGTCCTGCCAGCTCTTTGGGCCACCAACGCAGCCTCCCATGGAACCCCACCTTCCAGAATCCCAAATCTTCCCCTCTCGCCCCACGTTTCCTTGCTACCTCCCTATTATGTCCTCCCATTTCCAAGCTCACCGGAGGCTGCAGGATGACTCCTTCGCAGTTCCAATTTACATAAATTGTTTTCCAAGCAATCCTGCCTCATCGCTTGCTTCCAAGTTTCATTCTGGAAAAAGTGTGTTTTTTTTTTTCTTTTTAAACAAAACCTAACTTAAGAAACATTACGATCTATTATGGGACTTAGATGACAGCTTAGCAGCATCTAAAGCCCTACTGGGAGTGAAATTACGGCTCCTGTGATGAGCACGGCTTCTCTAATTTAATTCAACTGTTGCCTAAGCCTCTCCTTCAGTTCTTATCTGTGATAAACAATACGAGCAATGATATGACTGTTCAGAAAGAAATATCCATTTAGTTATTTTTAGGTGAAGAAAATGCAACTTGAGCAATTAAAAAAAAAATAGCCAATACCCCAATTACCCTCTTCTGGCAGCCACACAAGTATCATCCCTTGGTATAGTCTGTAAATGTGGTTATAGACCAAGTTATACAAATGGCATTCTAGTAGTAGATATGCAGGCGCAGCCAAGCAGATACATCACACTTAAAATTCCACGATGGAACCTTTTTCTTTCTTGCATTCATCACTACTGAAAAGAGAGCACAGGGTTGTGGGTTTTTTGTGTCTTGCTTTGTTTTTTATATAAATAGTAACCTGCCTTCAGGTGACCTAAGTGCCAACCTCATAATTTAAATATGGCTCAATCTGCTAAATGTTCCTATCAAAGGAAGATAATTTAAAACTCCAGCAAGTATAACTGATGACAAACTGATTTCTGTTTTACTACAGAGTTTGCTTGGGTTAAATAAAATTCTAATAGCCTTCATATTTTATTTAATAGCAAATAAACGACACTAGAGATGAAAAATGTGGCCAGATTATCAAATATTTATTCATAAATAATACATGGAAATATTACTATACTGATGACAGCTATTAAATCGATGGCCTTTTCATTCCTAATCACTAATTTCAGATCATTTTTTAAAAGTACGTTTCACGTAAGTGTTTTTGATGCTCATTACCTCAAACCACACAGACCAAATCACAAGAGTGATTTTCTGGGATAAATCACTGTATTGAGTGGGAGAAAAAAAAAAAAAACAAAACAAAACAAAAAAACAGATGGCAACATGCCAAGGTGTTTTTGTACCTGAAATCAGCATACCTGCAGTTTTTAACAACGTTTACTTACTCTGATTTCTCTCCACGTGAAGACATCGCAAATGGTGTGGCGATGTAGGGGCGCTGCACAGCCACGAGTGCCACGTTCAGCCGGCTGCTTTGAGACAGAATTTGCTCTTGGGGGTAACCTCTACCAGCCTGCACTCACCCTCAGATCCTCCCCAGTATTTCTTATGGCATCACCAACGCATAGGCTAGGGGCACGTTTGGGTTTTTTTATCACACACCTGGCTATAGCAACACGTGGATTTCAAATTGGCACTGCCTACACTACCTGAAATAGTTCTTTATCAGCTACTAGAGAAAAAAAATCGAGTCAATTTTTGATAGAAATAAAGGATTTTAGTGAAAACCTTTTCATACGGTGTTGAAATACTACTAAATTAAACATGCGGTATGTGCTCCTCTTGACTTTAATGTTTAATACAGCCTAACTGTGAATTTTGGCAATTCTGTGCAATAGTACAGGGAGGGAAAATAAAAATGTCTTGTTGAAAGTAACATTTCTACATCCTACTTCTGACGGAGGTAGATGCAAGAGATCTGTCGGATCCTGACGATGTTACTGAGCTGACTCCATGGGGATTGGTCTCCTGCATTACCAGACTGAAAGACAAAACCTGAAAATTCTGCTGACAGCTTCTTGTACCACAGATTTATGCTTCCTACTTATTCTGTAATTTGATCACAATTGGGAAAAAGAAGGAAAACAACTGTGTTTATTTATGTCACAGATCCATCAGTTACAATCAGCCATGCCAATGCCTTAGAAGACACGCACAGATTTCCCTATACTCACCATCACAACGAACAAAACACCCCAGTCCTCTCTCAAAAACACCCTTCAAGCTTTGGAGTCTATCCTAAAGATAACTAAATCTGGTTGATTTAGTTGGAAAAAAAATAAAGTTGACCAGAAAAGGAGCAAGCCCCAGAGCTCAGGACCATGCCCTCTTCCCACGTCTCTTCTCCATCACAGAATCACACAATGTTAGGGGTTGGAAGGGACCTTGAAAGATCATCTGGCCAATCCCCCTGTCAGAGCAGGAACACCTAGATCAGGGTACACAGGAACGTGTCCATGAGGCACTATCATGCTCCCAGCCGACACAGACAAGCTGCCAGCCCCCCAAAAACCACCTCCTTGGGACCTGCAGCGTTACGTACCGCTGCAGTTCAGCCCACGTAACTGAAGTTGGCATCTCCTGGAAAACAATCCCCTAATCTTCCATCCTCCCGCTTACAAGACACACTTGGCCATGGGACTTTTAGTAATTTCTGCCTTAACATCACAAATATTTTGACACCAAAGGTTGCAAAGAAGATGAACAGATTTCACGTCAGCGCAGTCCGGTATGAAAACAATATACCCTGAGGTTATCGAATTTACTTGAATTATCTGTCTGCTTCTCAACAAGGAAATTTCTCCCTGTGAATAGCCATTTCATGTTCCAGCCAAAGGGAAGGGTAATACAGCTGTGTCATTTGATTAAAGAAAATCTCCAGGAAGTAAATATTTGCTCTCTGCTGAGTACCTGGCAGGTTTGCAGCTAAAAGGGGAATTACAATGGAAGTGAACTACGTAGAAGGTATAACCAGGCATGGAACGATTACTTACACAGTGAATTATTACTGTAATACGGCATAAGGCACAGAATGACACAGGATATAGCGTTCCCAAACGCAAGGGCAAAAGAAGAAAAAACAAAGCCCTAAAGGCTTTATAATCTAAGAATAAAGGAAAATAAAGCCCCAAAGAGTTCATCATGATGCAGGTATTAAATAAACATAGAACAGCAAGGGCCAAGTGGTATCTCAAAAATCTCTTGTGGGAAGAGGCAGCTCTCCTGTAAAATAAAAGCCCTACTGAAAATAAAATATTGGACTGGAACACAACATGCCACGTCCAGTATCTAAATACACATAGTTGACAGAGGAAAATAGAAGGCTACAAAAAATATACATATATATGCATATGTTTGTGCATGTGATGCATCGAAAACCAAAATGGGTGTTTGGGTAACAAAAGCCAATTCTATGGATGCAGAGATTGGCCATCTCTTGAGATGTTTAAATAGAAGTTTATCATTCTTGTAGGAGACAGAAGCATTACGTTTTAATTGCAAGCCTTTATAGCCATGTAACAAAATACTTCTAATAACTGAAAGCACAAATGTGATGATTAAAGTATAGTCAATCTTACTAAGTCGTGCTCTAGTCAAATGCAGGGAAGTAATTCTTTTCCTAAATTATTTACTAAAGACATTTGCAGGAGGCAATGTGCCTGTAATCGCCACTTCAATCTTCGTTTCCTTCCTCGGCTTAACCAAGGGAAGATCAAGAAGCTGAGCTGACAGCACACACAAAAGGAAGAACACAGTGTTTGCAAAACAAATACCGCATTTCTGCCTCCCCAAGTCTTACTGATGATTAGCGCCGTGTCGTTTGAAGAAATACAATTCAACAGATCTTTCAACACATTTCTTATTAGCTTCTGCTGTAAGAAGCGGAATATGCTCCGTAACAAAGAGGTTTTGGTGCAGAACTACTTGTGCTGATGCAATGCAAAATGTAGGTGAAAAATCAAAATGCAAATAATCTGTCAAAAGATACAATGAAATGTTTTAATAGATATGTAAAACATTCAAAGCCTGGATCCTTCCAGGCCAGAATGCCAGTTTTTCCCAGAGCAGGGAGCATGAGAAGCATGCAAGGCACAAAAATATTATTTCCATTTGCAACACCCGCAGCTGGTAAGATACTGAGGAATACTGAGCGATATTCAAATGGAAGAGTTCAACTGGAAGCAGTACCAGGACATACAGATGTCAGTACTTTTTCTTAGAAAGGAATAAGAATTAGAGAGAATTCCTCATTACCTAGCTATCCTCTGGTAGCTTACCCAAAGCTACCAGATGTCTGTCTACCTGCTTCACCCGATGATGTCTTTAATGCTCCTTGGGTAAGTTCCAGTTTTCTTTCTTGTAATGGCCTACACGGTCCATCAATAAAAATAAAAATAAAAAAAATAAATCAAGAAATGTTCATAAAAAGGATGTCAAGAAAAGTAGCACTTGGCATCAGAGAGAAAATTTACTGCACTAAATGAAAAAGATGAAGGTCAGAAAATTTTAAAAAGAATAGAAACAGATGGGAGAAACAGCATCAACAGAATGTGAATAACTTAGGTATTTTAAAATACTTATTAGAAATTAAACAATAAATATTAAATATGCATGTGATTAAATCATTAAAAATGGAGGTTTTCCATGCTATACACAAAAATAAAATACAATCACTGCAGTTTGTACATATTCCAAACTTTTGACTATTTTGACATATCTTTACGTGAAAAAAAAAAAAAAGTCCAATAACGAAAAGACAATCCCCGGTTTCTTTGCCAGATGTAAGAGTTCTAAAGGTGCAGTGGTTTTGCTGTGAATTTTTGTTTCTTGCATCTCAAAGAGGTAGGAGAAGCAAACCCTGGTGTGAGTCGTGCAGCTCCACGACCATCACGTCCCCACCAGAGCTACCCAACTGGGAGCACCGAGCTCAGTGACGAGACCAGACTTGGGCTGGCTTTGCTGAGAGATAATGGAATACCTGTAAACTCTTCAAAGAGCAACCAGTGAATAATTTGGCCCCACATCTATTCCGGGGGCATTCCAAGCGGCGGCAGCCCTTGGAA
Organism: Oxyura jamaicensis; assembly: GCF_011077185.1. Classification (NCBI taxonomy): domain Eukaryota; kingdom Metazoa; phylum Chordata; class Aves; order Anseriformes; family Anatidae; genus Oxyura; species Oxyura jamaicensis. The sequence goes on along the minus strand of NC_048896.1, from coordinate 89,458,414 downwards.
AGCTCTGGTCCTGCAGGGCATCCCAGCCCCGCTCTGTGCCTAGTCCTCCAAATCAAAATGTGCCAAGGCAGCGTTTTCAAATGCTCCTTTCTATGAAAGCACTGTAACTCAGGTGCCTTGTGGGCCCTTTCCCACGAACAGGGTTGTTAGGTTTCTTTTGCTTCTTTGCCACAGCTCAAGCAGGTCTGGGGAGGGAAAGCTGATTGTTCTTCCAGGCACCCCTTTATTTTCCTTTGTTTCTTTTTTTCCCCTTTATTTCAGCACTGACCAAGCAGCTGGAATCATCTTTCTTTCTTTTGCGAGAACAAAAGAAAGACTGGAAATTGCCACTTTAGGTACTGTCTGATGCAAGCGGAATAAACAAAACCCATTTAGTTTTTCTTTGTTGAGTTCAACAACTGCAAGAAACCAGATGACCTTCAGGACGAATCCCGAGGTGTACTTACAAATAACAAGTTTCTGCAGGTTTTTGTTTTACTTGTGCAGTTGCCACCCTCTCTGTACTATCTTTCTGTAACACGAAGGCTTTCTTTTGACCAGCTCAGTCTAACACAGGGGACAGACTGTTCTTTTTGAGGGGGTGATGATGAACAATTTGGACATCCTGGCAAATGAGATAAATGTCCTTCCACTCCTGCTTTATTTGATGTAGGGAAAAGTAGAGTAAAAACAAATTATTGCTGCTATTCCTCATTTATCCTCTTTTATTTTAATTTTCTTGGTAAGAAGAAATTCCCTTAAAAGTAGATGCTATCCTATTTTATTCATTTAATATGAAAAATGGCTAACTTAAATATTAAAGCCACTATAACCATGCACACATACATTAACTATATTTGCAAACATATCTAATTGTTATCATTACTCCTGAGTCCTGGTGTTGGTTCTCTTTAGAGTGATGTAACTTTAGTAGGTAGTTCATCCAAACCAGCTTTACACCATTTTTACATTTTTTATACTAGTTTTACGTGATGTTTTTGTACCAGTAACAGCACAGCTACGAGATTTACAACTGTACAGCCACACATAAATTTTGCTCTGTTCATATTGTCTTAAAAGGAGAAATGTTGTATATAAAACAGTAAAATATATTTGAGAAGTGACATTACTGAGTAATTCAGCGATTTCTTGCAGCAAACGTATGCAAAACTCAACCCCTAGATTGTTAAAGGAGAAAAAATTACCCGCAAACTATAGGCTTTGCGTGCAGTTGGAAAGGCAGCGAAGCTGAGCAGGCTCCATCTGAGATGCATCCTTTTTACATTTCCCAAATACTTTATGTCTCACATGCACACAAATCGGGTGAGTCCATTTCTGAGCCCAAGCTCATCCAATAAAAATGTGCATTTGCAGGTTTTTGGAAGATAAGCACACACGTAAATATACACAGACGTAACACACTGTTTCTACATTTAAGACACCTGAAGCTCCAACATATAGCGGAGGGCACTTTTACTGCAATGGAAGCCAAAATTAACTTGGAACCCCTCATTTATTGCTGGAAAATCAACCAGATGAGCAATAGGACATCTTAAAACTTTTCCAAGCAACCTATTGTTATCCTTTTCTTCCAGTAACATTGTGAAGGTGCCAGATGAAATCATAGCCCCATGGTGTGAGCTCAGCACGAGGACATGAGATGAGGCAGATAAGGCAGACCGAGGAGGCCCGGGTGGCTGACGGGACTTCGCTGACCTCATCGAATTCATCACCGGCCAGCCATGTGGTACGAAGTCAGGCAGTTTCCTAAGGCAGCCTGGTTAGGAACCTGAGCCCTCAGCTGGTACCTGCGGCCCTCCTTGGCATCCCCCAGGAGCACAGAATTCCTCCTCCTTCACTTTTGCTTCCGCAAATATAAACAGCGCAAAGAAAAATTTCATCTCGGTAAAAGGCAAAAGGTTCCCTTTATGCAAAAGGAAAGGACCCAAACACCCGACTTCTGCTTTTAGAAACCACCGATAGGACTATTTTTCATTTTTTTCTTTGTGCCTTTCCCCACGCATCTGTAAACTAAAGAGCAATACCATTTCTCTTGCATTTCTTACCCATAACCCTTGAATCACCCCTTAATTTGTGCACCACTCGCACAATAATTGCCAGAGGCCATTGCAATGTCATTGTCAACCACACCAGGTAAAGACCAAACAGTAGCAAGGAAAAATTTCCAAGTTCGTCCGATTCAGGTAGTTTTGGTTGACTTTTTCCTGGTAGTTCCAGGTAGCCCTATTACAAATCACAGCAACCTCGGTGCTGGTTCTGGCACTGACGTTCCCAATACCAGCTTGAGAAGGGGAGGCTACGGAAGAGCAGTCGCACAAGAAGCCGTTGAGTTGGCTTGCATTGGCTTGCACACCTCAGGTACATGACCACACAGCCAAAAACCACTGCAGAAATTCAGTCTCGCTCCTGCAGTTGGCAAAGTGTTATACGCTTCCCTCTGTTAGTTGCTAGGCCTGTGTATATCCAGAGAGGGAGAAAGTGCAAAATTAAGTTGCTAAAATATAATTTACATCAGTAAAAAAGCAGGAGAAATAATGCCCTTCATTTTACTAAACACGAATTTATCAGGAGCCTGACCAAAGCACACAGAAAAGGATGGCAGCATGTAAAGATGCACATTAAAGATTTAGGAAGCGTCTTTTATGCACAAACTCCATCAAAGCCAGACCCCAAGATGTCAGTGCCACTGCCTACTTAGTGCTGTAACAACAAAGAGCAGCGGAGCTACGCCTCAGAAGCCCCAAGCTTCTGGTTCCCCTTCGGTAATTTGTGAGAGCACACTTCAGCTGACGGAAAACGATAATGGCTCTGCCGAGCTGCATTAGGAAGCCCGAAGTACATCAGCCCCTCCTACAGCCAAGGAGAAAACAAGAACACATTAAGAAAGCAAGAACACATTACGCTTCCAGCTCCAAATGAAGAAAATCTCCTGACTTTGAATATGGTAAAAATATTGCCACATACCATCGTTTTTTTTTTCCTTGTCTTCAATTAATTTTCTCTCTGTCATATCCAGATAAATGTTGGCAATCATTGCTGCTCAAGTCTATAAGCTGTTTTTCACTTTTGGTATTACAAAGTCTATATAATGTGTGAGAAAGAATATGATTTAAGGGTAGTGTAATACTTTAAAAATGTATTAATATATAATAACTTCTCCTATTTAATCCAAGACACTTTTTAAATTAAAAATGCATCAAATAAAAATCTCAGGGACTCTTGTCCAAAATGACTCAATCCACACAATAAATCCATTCTAAACCTATCTTTGTTGTTGACAGACTGACGAAATGACTCTGTCACATGCATATAGAGTTGTACATTTCAGCCTTTCAAGGAACAAACGTGTTGAAAATGAACTTCCCACGTAGTTTTGAGAAACTGCAGCTCTGCACATCTAAATGGAAAATGTAACTAAATATATGAAAATTAAGCTTATTAAGTATCAAGTGATTAAGTGCAGAAATTAAAGTTGTGAAAGCATCTAAGGGGAAGATAAATTATTTGTTAAAAGCCCAACGGCATACTCCAAAACGTTTTGCACTTGTGCTTCTTGTCCTGCATTGAACACTTTTCTCCTGGGAATCCTCACTCCCTACGGGTGTCCCACACTTACTCTCACTAAAAGCACAAGAACTGCTGTCCTGGCTCTGACCACAGATGCTGGTGGCACACCATCCTGTCTTTGGCCATGGCGAAAAAGCTCTGAGCATCCACAGTGCTCAGCCGGTGGGGTTTACCGACGGCAGCAAAGATCATTTCTGCTCATCCAGCTCGTGCAAGAGCAGCCCAGAGCTCCGCATCCCCTCCGAGCTGGATCTGCCTTGACTTCAAGCCCTGCCATAGCTCTTCAGTCACCAGTTCCACTCCATTTTTTGAGGCAAAAGGAGAAGGGGGAGGAAGCCAAGCTCTCCTGTTACCAAATGATGCTGCAAAAGCACTGGGAGAAGCAGCAGGATGCATTTACTGCAGCTAGACCCTAAAAAGTTAGCCAGATTCTTCAAGCAGTGCACTTTTTAAGTGCAATATTTAAGTGAGGATAAATTATCTCGGACTAGCAAGAAGTGGTTAGTGCTGAAAACATGTATAGTTAGGCCAAAAATTTAGAAAAATAAAAGGTTTAAGCCTTATCTGGGAATCTGGAGGACAGACTGGAAGGTGCTTTAATTGCACAGATGGAGCACATTTGAGGCCAAGAAATCAAGTTACAACTCATTTTAAAAGTTGAATTATTTGCCCCTTACAAGCCTTCCACAAGAGTCTGTATTTTTTTTTCTTTTTATTATTACCCATGTGAACAAGAGGTTAAATAATGGCGAAATTAAATGAGCTTAAAACAATTTTCTGGAGCAGAACTGTAAGCAGATAAAAATCATATAACCCAAAAGGCTGACTTGAATAATTTTCTGCTCTCGAGCTTAAAACAGGGAAAGAACCACAGCAGAAGACAACAATCTCTCTACCTGGCAGTAACACGCCTACAAAAACAAAGACTGTTCTCCAAAATTTTCTGGCTCTGTCACAGTACGTACCCAAAGAGAAAGAAGGTCTGCCTGAAGATGTCTGCGCAGATTGCATGGTTTCTTATTTGACTTACAGAGCTTTCAAAAAGATTTAACACGTCACAACAGCTGGAGGTAAGGATGGTTGAAAGGTGGTTTTTAACCCTGACAGAGGTTTTTGTTCATTTCGACCTGAGCCTGTTCATCTTGTAGGGCCTCTCCTCCTCACCCCGCAACCCCAGAGCCAGAAGGGCGTTAGGGAAAGGCTGCCCACCTCCAAGAAGGATGAGCGCAGGATGGAAAAACCCTAAAAATGCAGTGTTCATGTGACAGGCAATTTCAAAGCAAGCCTTTAGCATCCAAGATGCTTCAAAGGAAATGTTTTGGAGGTTGAAGTTCTGAGATGATGCAGTCCATCACCCCAGCTCCTGGCACCTACAGCTCTGGTGGTTTGGGTGCTGTGGAGGACACGTCCCTGGGGCCTCCTTTTAGTGCCACGTACCTGATATCCAAGAGCTCATCCAGTCCCTTTTCCAGTCCATCGGCTGGGCATGAGTTGCCTTCTCAACCTCCCACAGCAGCGAGATCCGGAGGTCTACCACGTGCTGCGTAACTCATTTACTTCATCTGTTTTACGCCGATCTCCCACCGGATCCATTAAATTGCCCCCTGCTTTTAACGCTGAAGGATTTGATGGAACAAGAGCCCTGCCCAGCGGTGTATTCACTGAGGCTTGTAAAGGGTCTCCATAAAAATGGCAGATTAAAAGTCAACGTTTGGGTCTGAGAAATTAAGGCTTTTAAGAGGGGCTGCTGCACACATGGGACTCGCAAAACCACGCACCCCAAACTCGGCACGGCTTTCATTAAGCAGAAAGGATCCATCCCCGGAGAACCGCTCCGTATTTTTTCCAAGTAAAGCTTTGCCCTTCGATTCAACGACAATTTAAATAACAGCACATTTTTCCTAGCCAAGTGTGGGAAGCGTGTCTGCGTGCATCGCTTTCCCCCAAGTATTTGCTGGTACACTACTCCTCGAAATGCTCTTTATAGGGAACACAGCTCAGATATTTTCATACCCGCTAGCGATGGATAACTGTGGAAATGCACATAAATTTAACAAGAGTACAGCACAGTTTGCTATTTTTAAAGTTGGAATACTTTATGCCGGGGTCTTTTACCACATTAAAACACAATGAAAGCTCAGCAGCTAATTATCTGAGAGGTAACAAAACTTTTAAACTACACACAGATGTTGAGCCATACTAAAAGGACAATTATTTTGCCAAAATCACTGCCAAATTAAAGTTCCTATTTGGAAACTTTCACACACTTGTGTTTGGTGCAGCTGCAGCTGTTTAATTGCACATAAATTTTGTTTGCCCCTTTCCGATTGTTATTCAAATGACATTAAAGTGCAATTACAGCAGAACGACAATAACTAGTCCGTTAAAAGTTCAAGTTGTAGAAGATCTCTTTTAATTTAAATTCAATAAAGTATTAGAATGGTAAAATAAATGCATCTCTGTGTGTGCACATAAATGCTTTTCCTTTGCGCACACGTCTGTGGGGATGCAGTACGCACTTCGACCCTACGGGCATCATCAGGTGGGATTTTCAGCCACGGACACTAATTGCGAGCACAGAGGCTGGTGCTCATCTGCAGATGGGCTCTCTGTGTTAGGCTATCTGTAGAGAGAAATGGGCATTTTGGGAGAGAAATTCACTTGATGAGAGACCTCCAGGCTGAATGAGATGAAGGGCCACTTCCACTTCACTTCCACTGACGTTCGCATCAGATACACCCCTTGTAGGCACCAAGAGGTGGCCAGATCCCTCCCAAGCAAGGGCGAGCCCAAGTCAGCAAGGGTCTGATCTCAGCGGGTGTGCACCTGATGGAGATGCTCAGCTCACAAACCTGATGACCTGGAATTTCATCTAGCTGATTTTCCAAACCTTCAGATCACAAATCCACAGACTTCGTAACCGTACTTTGCGTCGTCCACCCAGACACTCCTAACGGAGTTGATGACCTCTTATACAAAAAGCCCTCCTAAAATTCATCCTTGGCCATAACTCTAGTGTATGTATCTGCACAGCTGAACCAGGACAACCAGGAACACTGGGAGGTGTAGGATCAATCACGCTCTGAAGTGTTCTCCTTGTCAAAGCCAGCAGTTAGAACAGCACTACGTACCTTAAACCTAATGGATTTATGAGATTTTCAGCCATATGCTGACATTGCTACGAGAATTTCTAACACTGAGATAGCAACGCATTCATTTTCACCGTACAAATGTTTGCTGTGTACTGTCCTCCAGCCTTAATGAGTGGAAATGAAGTACTCATTTTCTGCAGCAATGCTTCCTATTTTCATGACAATGTTGTTTTAAAGACAACATGACAATGTTGTTCTGTTACATAAAAATTTAAAATCAAGATAAATATGAATATACAGTCTTATGTTTAGGGGACAAAATATGCTTCTGGAGGGATAATACTTTTAAACCATTTATATTAAATCTAGAAGAAAACGTAACTATGTATTTCTCCACACCACCATCTTAAACTGAAAATAATTATTTAAGGTACCAAAAGATAATTATTTACATTTCTGACAAATACAAACCTTCTGCAAGTATTTCAAGCAATGAAAACATCAACTGCAGCATATTTACTTATTTAACTAGAAAAACAATCCTAACATCTGTTTATAAGTAATATCTAAATCGGAAAAAAATACTTTTTAATTATTATTATTAGAAATTTACAATTTCCTAAAAAGAGAAAACTAACTTTTCACTAAGTCAGACTCAGCTACCTCCGGTTCCAGTCCTCCACCTCTCACGTCCTTCCTGCCCAAACACAAAATTGACAACCAAATACAAAAGACAAAGGAAGGGCAATTTATAAACGGCATCATTAAAATGACAAGTAATCACATCCATATGGCTGAAAGCTCCACATTTAGTTATACCAAGCTAAACACTCCCATCTCCAACTTCTTAAATCACCGTCTCCACTACTTATGTTGAACCCGATGTTGAGAGATTTCTTTTTTCTTCTTCTGGCTTCATGGAGACCGGTCCCTCAGCAGCACCCTTCCAAGCTCCACTCCCTGTGCTCTTGTTGACTTTCTCAGCTCACATTCAGTTGAATTGTTGTTATGAAGTTGAAATCATTTTTTTCAGACAGCATAAATTAGGCAGTATTCCAGTCCCTGAACTATACGCCGAAACCTGCAGATACCAAATCATTCAAATTCTGAAGACTCGGTAAAAACCGAGCCGTAAGATTTATCAGCTGAAAATTGGCCCATCTAGCCCACATCTTGGCTCTGGAAGCTGTCCGAGCACCTGATGTTTGAAAAGCACGTTTTTGCAAGCAAAGGAAAAATATATTTATTTCTGCCTCACATTGTCAATCCTCCTCATACCAGGAAATCTGAGGGTTTTAGCTCTCCTAAAATTTGCATACACTGCTGAATTATTCAGTTATTTAGTGGACACCAGACACCCCTGATGTAGTTACATTTTAAGTTCAGTCCTTTCCAAGACTTTGTATCACAGCTTTTAACAGCAGGAGCAAGTAACCAGCTCAAAACCTTTTGTCCCTTGGTAAATATGCACTTATACCAACCCACATTTGGATCTTTTTTTTTTTTTTTTTTTTCCAACCACTACAGAATCTACCGTGACCAGGGCTGCTGATGGTATTTGGTGCTGTGCCGTTGAGAGATGAAATGGCAGATACCTGCATTTCAGAACTGTCCTTTAGGAGAAACGAGATGGCCTATGGGCAGAGCAGATATGGAAACATGCATTCAGAAGACCAAGTATCACTTTCAAGTCCCATGTTTCATTTAAAAACAACTACAGCCACCACCATCTCCATGTCTTAGAATACGACTTGATCACGCACCAGCTGGTACTTTCCCCAGGCAGACAATAAAGGCTGTAAAGGGGAAGGACATTACATCCCAAAAGCACTTCTTGCACATTTAGGAAGCTAAAAGTGATCTCATTTCTTCTTGAATGAGTGCTGAATGTGGATTTGGAAGGGCAGAAGAAAAATACTCTGCAACAGAAGAGAATATCCCATTTCTATCAGCTGTAGGAATCTCGTCTGTGGCCCTGAGATGATGCTGGATGAAGAGCTGGTAAAAACAAGGGAAAATCTTCTTCTCCTGAGTAAATCTGCCTTTTTGGATATTCTCTAAATAAAGAATTGATCCAACGTCAAGATCTAAATTGATCTCTGAGATTCCAGAAATGGCGGTGATATAGCAGGAGGGATTTTTTTGGTTTTGTTTTTCAGTTTTGTTTTGTTGTTGTTGTTGTTATCGTCTTGTTTGTGTTGTTGGGTGTGTTTTTTGAAGTGCTAGCCCTAAAGAAGTCATATCTCTTGTGGTTGGCACATCCCTCAAAGAACAAAGCAAGCATTTTTTTTTTAATGTATTATTATGACCCAGAATATTCTTTTGATTACTAAATTAAACAGATCTTCATCTGCTGTTTCCTGCCTCTACTTCAGAGCTTGAGGAGCTAAGTGTATTGCTTCCTTTCCCTCGTAAATCAAAAATGACAGATTTTAACATCTTTACAAGCAAGTAAATCTTTGCAGTTAGCAGCACTGGTCCAGGAAAACGAATCTGATTTTACTAATGAAGCGTGGTAATTAAGAACTTTGACTTGTGAGCTAGCTTCAAAGTCTGTCCATGAAGATAAAAGTAGGGAAGAGACTGTGCAATACGAGAAAGACTGATTTCATGAGAATCTTTACCTTGTTCACCAAGAGCTACAGCAGCTCTGGAGAGAGCAGTGGTCATCGGGTTCTGACAGAGGAACGCACCTGGCCAGAGATAGGAAGAGGAATGATGTGTTGTTGGTACCATGGATGAGATCGTACATCTCCACATGGAAGCAGGGAAAAAAGGCTGAAACTCCCTTCCATGAACACTGAAATGCGTGCTGAAATCCTGGCTGCAGAGATGCTCCTTTCTTCTTCCCACCAGAGCCACCAGGTTAAAATAAATAAATAAAATGTTTTGAAGCACTCGAGAAATAAGAGTGGAAGAACTTCCTCTGCTGGGAAGGCGGAAGAAACGTTGAAGTTTTAAAACTGTTACAGGATCTGAAAAATGAGGACCTGTCTCTCTCCACCAGAACTAACTTTCTCCTCACTTCCCTCGTTTTTCCAGGGTTATCACAGAGGTCACTTCTAAATGGCAATGTCCCTTACATAACGACTTATTTAATATCTCATATACCCATCACTAGTGGAGTATCTAAATCTAATAAACAGGAAAGCATTACAGGGAAAACAAGGAAAATAATATGGAGCCAGAAATTATGAAAAAAATACTTTGATGAGTCTCTTTGATGAATACTTTGATAGGCATCTCTTGGAAATTACTCACAACATTTACGTACGGAAACTGCAGAGTTTCAGAAGTTTGCACATGGCAAGCTCTTGCGTTACATCCATCCCCCAGAAGAACTAAGAGAAGGATGGATGCATTGGCCTTAGATTCAGGGCGTCTGAAGGATGGGAGATTAAAGGAGACTCAAAATACAGCAGGGGCTACAGAGGTTATGGACGGTGAAAATAACACCAGCATCCAGCAGAAGAGCACATCCCACACGAGGACTCAATTGCACAGAGCAGCTTTCAGCAGCAGCATGCAAACACACCACCCCCTAGGAAAAGCAAGTTCATTTTACAGAGAGCATTTATTTTACAATTAAATAAATGAGTTTGGGGAAATGCTGAAAAGCAAACAGAACGGCCATTCAAAAACTTTTCGATCAATGAACCATTCTTCACACGTCTGTTGCTTTGCACTGAAAAATTCTCCTGAAATTAAAGCCTGAGCAACTGAGGCAGGTTTGGATAACTGATGGCTCAGACCCCCAGGATTTCTTCAGAAAACCTCACCCCAACCCCCCCAAAAAAAAACACAACTGAGCCTTTGTGTGCCTCATGACATATAAAAAATACACCTTCTGCTACAAAAGGCTCGGCTAACATTTGCATTTGTTTCCACTCCATTTTATCATGCTCTTTGCCACACTGTTTGAAGGAGAACGATACATAACATTTTTCACAAACTGTCATACGCTCGCAGATCAGTGGGTTAATGTATCCGCCTTTCACCTTTGGAAACCTCAGTTCAACAGCCTGAATTACTTTGGTAATAAACGCAGCATTGTCTTCCTTCGGTACAGACCTGTGTTTGAAGAACTGTAACAAAATATTTTTATAACCTTGTGGAAAAGATAAGAAGTTGGCAATTCTCTTTTATGCTACAGATTTCCTCTGCAATCTCAGGAAAGCTAATTAAACCCAGCCTTTGAAAACAAGTATCTAACACTCCCTGATTTTACTAAAGACTGGTTTAAATAAAATGAGTTTCTTTAGTAAACCAATCTATGATATTAAATAAATTATTCACATAAGTAGGTTTTCAGGAGGTAAAATATAGGCCAATAACAATGAAATGTATATCTACCTAAGGTTGGAGCTAAAAAATGTGTTTCTTTCAGGAAACGGGAGAAGGAAAATTGTTAAAAATCCTTTCTGCAAACTATCAGCTACAAAACAGTTTTTAATTTTCAGTAATAAAGTTGTGAAAGATAGATGAGTTGCAGACAGAGAGGAATTGCAGAAGAGGTGGTAAGGAGCCATGCAACAGCTGTACCTGGTCATCATTCTGCTCGTGGACATTTTATCACCGCGGGTTTTAACGTTAGATTCACTACATACCGTAGAGCTCAGTGGTCAATGTAATCTTTATAACCAGTATGTTTAAGGGATTTATAATGTCAAAACATCTATCCTTCCTAAAAAAAAGTGGATAGATTTTTAACTTAATATTGATGTTTTTAAGACCTCAGAGCCCTGGGCAGGATGTAGGGTTCCTTAAAAGAAAGGCAAAGGCTTCTAAAACCAAACACACCACAAACAAACACACAAACAGATAATTTCCTGCTTTCATAAGACTAAATAGCACTTTTTTTTTTTTTGCTGTAATAGAGATTATAAACAGCAACAAAATTCTGTTGATTTTAATGGTGCTGTCACTGTAGCAGAATAATACTTCTCCAGCATTGCTCTGCATTACTGCTTCAACCTCTGACGACAGATGAAAAGTACTGAATCTTAGCCAAAAGCTGAATACGCCATTATCTCTTTTTGCACAGCTGCACGGACATGCCCTAATACAGTGATGCTTTCTGCTATTTTGTTTAGGACTGAAAAAAAAAACACAGATATAAATACATATCCTAAAGGCAAAGCCAACCTGAAACTTTGCTCAAAGAAGCATGAAAGTACAATTCCTTTGCAAAATGTATGACTACTTTATAATGTCACATTACCATACTTCCAGTTAGTAATGGATGGCTGACCCCTGAAATGCTGTTTGTTTTTATTCTCCATTTGTGTCAGCCGCTTCAGCAAATTCCAGAAATGGGATAAATAAATACATGAAGGTTTATACTAACTGCATCTAAGTTACAATATCATTCATATACTTTTAGGAGCAGAAGCACATAAGCCTGAGAGAGTCCAGTTTCAACCACTGCTCACACTTACTTCATATAAGCCTTTTTAAAACCAGACCACGGTTTCTTTAAGCCAGATGGGTGTCCAGACCCACTGCGTCCGTCACAGTCATCACTCACGATCAGAAGCCTCCCAGTATCAAGCCTATTGTCAGTTTCCATCAACTTTATTTTGTGCCAGTGAGTGCTGGCGTTCAGATGATGTCTCCTCTCACTCACCACTTCTTCTGCTCTCCGATACTTCTACAGACAGCAAACATATACACTTGCTCTCAGGCCACAGTTTGCTATGCTACACACTGCCTCTGACCTTCTCAGGACACTCATGTCCATGGTCTCCTCAATCATATTAACACATCCTCTGTGCTCCATCACAGTATGAAGTTTTCACTTGCAAACGATGACAAGAGTAACAGTCTCTCAGACAAGACAAAAGCCTTATTCAGTACCATTACTATTTTCCTCTCTCTCATGCAAGCTTCTGAAACGGTGCATCTTACTTGACCTTCTTCATGGATGTATTTCAGTAGGGGCTAGTAGTTAACCTGCAATCATCCAACACAAGCAGTGTTTTTCTCTGCCTTTGCCATTTCAAAAAATGGAATAATATTGACTTGAGAAGTTCAAGTTAAACATATATGTATATATACACATTTTATTAGTAGTCTCTTGGTGCATTTTCCTTGCACTTCACGGTATGCAATTTACACTGTTCATATTATAGCCATCTCCATGAACGTCCTCCTCCCAGTAGAGGACGTATTGATAATTCTATATATTGATAATTCTGTCCTAATTCACATTCTCAGCATATTTCATTCGAACAATCCTCCTGCATGATCACTAAAAGAAATATTAAATACAATACCTTCCAAGACCAGTTCTAAGACCACACATCACTAACAACCCCCATCTTGGCCTTACTTTTCTTTACATGAAGCCCTCTGTCATATTCTCCATTCTGTAAGTAATTCTCATCTTCTCCAGTTTCACCAACAATTCCCTGAAGTGATGCTCATTAGGCACTTCAGTGCCTAGGCTGAGTAGTATCAGTTCCTTAGTTTTAGTAAACTTTCTTCTGTGAAAACAAAGGAAAGGGATAACCTGGGTATAACCAATTGTATTTTATCTTTTAGCTTTGTCCAGAATTATGGCAGTCCCACTTCTACTTTCCTCATTTTATTTCCATAGCTGAATAACCTCTAGCTATAATTTAAATTTTCTTTGCAAGAGTAAGCCAGCTTGACTTGCAGTTATTCTCTCTCCATCACTCCACCTCTAAGACGCCACTTTTTCTTTTCTTGCTCATTGTTTCCTGACCAGATTACTTATGTGTTTCTTGGAGGCCACTGCTTATTCCTTCTGTCCTTCTAGAGACTGCTTTCTACCTCTGTCAGGCCAGCACACCTCCAACTCCATTGTGGTCTAGGATGCAAGACATGAACAACCTTTGTAACTCTGACCTCCAAATAATTCCAACCCTCCAAATTCAAATCCTCCAGCATCTCAGCCCCACTGACATCACTAAGTTGCTTTCTTAAACTTTCACAGATTTCCCATTTGAAACTGCTCCCCCAGTCCTCAGGAGCAGCAACAGACCCGCATGCATGCCTACATGCACAGCGAGAGCACAACGTGGTGCGGACTGCAACTGGCATGGCCAGCAACCTCCCTTCCCTCGGTACAGGGACCCATACCACCGTTAAGCACTTTCAGCCTTCAGCTCGCAGCTGCTTGCCCCAGTATTCTCCAAAAGATAACATATAGCAGCAGATGAAGCCTCATGACCTGCTGCTCTCGCTGTGCAGCTGTGTTAGCAACCACCTTCTGCAGAAATAAGAAGGCAGTATGTTTTTCACTCAGGGTTTGACACAGTCAGAAGTTAACACCTTTTTCAGCTGTTATTTCTTCACATCGGTTTTATTGCTGGTATCAGTATGAGGTCTACCAGCAACGATGACACAAACTGCCTTCTGCTCCCTGTAAAAAGGAACTAAATCAGTCTGCTTCATCTGTAAAAGCAGGTGTTCACAGTTACCTCTTTAGCTCACAGGGTACTACTAAATGCCATACAAATATTATATAGTGATATCGGAAAGAAATGCAAGCATTGTGGGAGATCCTCATATGAATCATGGAATATCCTGAGTTGGAAGGAACCCACAAGGATCATTGAGTGCAGCTCCTGGCACCATACAGGACCACCCAACAATCAGCCCATATGTCTGAGAGCGTTGTCCAAATGTTTCTTGATCTCCGGCAGGCTCAGTGCTATGACCACTTTCCTGAGGAAGTCCCCAGCCACCCTCTGGGTGCTGAACCTTTCCCTAACCCCCAGCCTGACCCTCCCCTGTCCCAGCTCCATGCCGTCCCCTCGGGTCCTGTCGCTGTCCCCAGAGAGCAGAGCTCAGCGCCTGCCCCTCCGCTCCCCTCGTGAGGGAGCTGCAGGCCGCCATGAGGCCTCCCCTCGGCCTGCTCTGCTCTGGGCTGAACACACCACGGGCCCTCAACTACTTCTCACACATCTTGCCCTCTAGACCGTTCACCATCTTTGTACCCCTCCTTTGGACACTCTCTAATGGTTTTATGTCCTTCTTATATTGCAGTCCCCAGAACTGCACCCAGTGCTTGAGGTGAGGCCGCCCCAGCACAGAGCAGAATGGGACAATCCCCTCCCTCACCCAGCTAGCCATGCCGAGCCTGATACACTCCAGGGTACAGTTGGTCCTCCCGGCTGCCGGGGCACACTGCTGACTCATGTTCAGCTTGTTGTTGACCAAAACCTCAGATTCCTTTCTGCAGGGCTGCTCTGCAGCCTCTTATCCCCAGTCTGTACGTACAGCCAGGGTTGCCCCATCCCAGGTAAAGAATCTTGCTCTTGAACTTCAAACAGTTGCTTATTGCCCAGCCCTCTAATTTGTCAAGATCTCTCTGTAAGGCCTCTCCGCCCTCAAGGAAGCCAACAGCTCCGCCTAAGTTAGTATACATATTAATTCATATTAATTAAGTTTGCAAATGATACAAGTCCTGCATCCAGGTCATTTACAAAAAACATTGAAGAGAACTGGCCCTAAAATGGAGCCTTGGGGAGCCCCACTAGTGACTGGCCACCTGCCTATGTAACCCCATTTACTGTAACTCTTCGAGCCTGACCTGTCAGCCAATACTTCACTCATCATATCATGTATTTGTCTAGCTCTATGCTGGACATTTTGTCCAGTGGTACAGAATAAGTGGTATGTGGCCATTATTATAAATTGCAATGGAGCAGCCACCTTGTCTTACCAAAGAGGATGCAACAAGATGTTTAATGAGAAGGTGGGAAGTACTCATCCTTCTGCACTGGGATTTTGCACCTCTGTAGCTCTGCTGCTGTCATAGGGGACTGCTGCTGTACTTTGCTAAGACAGCAAAACTCATTTTTTCACAAAACCCAAGTGTAACCTGAGAAATTAATTTTTATTTCAGATAGGGAGGGAGACTGCTGCATTGGTATTAAGTGATGTACACAACTCAATTCCATGCAAATCCCAAGGCACCACTGGAAACAGCCTCATGACCATCAAGCAACAACAGCAGGGTGTTTTTTTTAAAGAGCCCACAGATCATGGTATTTCCAAAATCCATTTCTAAAGGCAACAAGGAAGAAAGGAAAAAAAAAAAAAAAGTCTGGCTTTACCATGATTCCTTCCTCATGTAGTGCAACAGTATCCTAGAGCATGAACAAGGAGGAACGATTTGGAGCTCAACTTAGGAGCTTGTGCGGACCCTAGAGCTGCGAGTCTTCTTTCAGCATATATATATAAAAATAAATAAAGTCTAAAGATGCTGTGTTGAATTCATCAATGGTAGCATCTGCAAGACAATATTCATACTCCAGATTATCTGAGAGCCAAACTCTTCTGGAAGAGAGAATTGAATGTGTTCTCTCCCAAGAGCATTGTTCTCTCCAGAAGTGGACTGGCAAGAAGTCCAGTCTGTCTGCGTAAAGAACTGAAATCAGCCTGTTTTTCAGGGTGAAGTGGCAGAAAGCTAGAGCAAGTCAGGCACGCTGCTACAGGGAGGAACAGGAGTTAGATGTGAGAGATGGAAAACCGTGGGACTGGTCAAATATCAAGCAAAAATGCTGAAAACACACCCCCTCATGAGTGGCTTCTGTACACATTTATCCAACTATTTATCATGCTCTTTTGCTCCATCTGCTGGCTCTGCAACAGCAGTCAATGTATTCTACAGCGAACATAATCAAAAGAGTACTAAAAATGCAGATAAAAATAGTAAAAATATTTATCCACGCCTACATCATGAACTTTTATCCACGTATTGCCTTTGTATTTATAGATGGATATCTAGTTGTTGAGTCTTCTACTTAGTGAGTTTATTTTAGGTTTTTGGATCATTTCACCCCTACATACAGTAAGCCTAAAAGCCTATTTTGTCACTTACAAGTTCAAGATACAGGAAAATCTTATTACAAGTATGAAGAGTTTTCAGAATTCAAATTACTTTTATTTCTCAATATGATAATGAAATATGAGAAGCAGGAGTTCCTTACACTTTACAAATCTTATCAAGTCTGTATACAAATAAATTATCCATACAGAGACGTATGTGGATACAGGCCCCTAGTTAATGAATCAAACTCTATTAGGGAAAGGGATCTTTCTTAATCCCCAGAGGGAATTATATTTTCATCACAGAGTCAAATATTAGGGCTGGATGGGATCTAAAGAGCACTGTAATCCACCCACTACCTAGAGCAACACCATAGGTACCCCTTCAAAACACCTCTAGATGCTACCCAGTCCTAAACATACTCTTTCACAGCACTGCCAGTACTGAAACAACTCAATCATTTTAGAGCTATCACACAATACAATGGTGTGAACTCAAAAGATAAGGTATGATGAGCACATGCACTGCATCGTTGTGCTTTCAGCAAAAGGAGAAGGATGCCGTCAGCACAGTAAGGGAACGACGTACAGCCCTGGCGAGCCAGGAAGTATGGATATAGCCTTGCCACAGAGAGCCTCTGACACAGGTTCGAGTAGGTTAAGATGCACTGTGGAAAGGTCTACATTGTTTAAATACGACTCACCCTGGAGAAAAGGAAGGAATAAATCCACTGCCATGCTGATAACTTTCTGGCACTTGCAAGTTAAACAAATCCATAGTTAGAAACTAGGGAATTTTAACCTCTGAGTGAAGTACTGCAGCTTAATTCTGCAACTCTTGAAAGCATATATAAATCTGACTAGATAAAAAGTTGATACAGGTTGAAAATTCATGCGTATGAGAGTGAGACTTTTCCAGTTATGCTCAGATTTTCTTCTTCACGGTAAGCCGAAAGAAAAAAAAAAAAACTATGAAAAAAGTGCAAAGAGTTTAAAATCCATTTTGCAATAGGATCTCAACTATGACAGTGTAAGTTTTGTGCTGTCATGCTCAATTATTCCCAACCTAGTTCTCCTTGAAATTTTGTGCCTGTGGAATACACCACTCCAAGCCTGCTCTGGTCAGATATTCCTCCCTTGAGAGCCAAGGAGCTGAGTTACTCCTTACTTTGGTTTGACACGGTGCTATCATTTGTAACACTTTTATGTTCAAATACTGCAAAAAGAGGAAGGTCTCAATTCAGAGTTCAGACCACAAGAGCTGATGCCTTTCTCAGTGGCAATGGTACTCTCGAAGCATGACAGGAGCAATTCACGATAAGGAAGTTGCCAAATAAAATATAAAGAACAGAAATAATTTTTTGTTTGTTTGTTTCCAAAATAAAAGAAATATGCAGTATTTTAAACAACACTATTAAATGTTGTAAACTTTTAATCTGTAAGTATGTATACACACCATATGTCTACCTATATGGCAGGTAAATAACAACAGTGGATGTAAACATAAAGAAATCGAAATTGTGTATCTGTTGTCAGTTCAGTGTGATTTCTAAATGGGCAAAAACCCTTTAACGTTATTTTTTAAAAGCCACTGCAGAGAAAAATATTACCTGACCTTAATATAATTTTCTTCCACATTTTTTTTAATATAATGTGCCTAATGTTACACTTTGATGGCTCCCACATTATTTATTTTAGGTCAGGCAAGAACATTCAAAACAGAACAGTGCTCCAGAATGGTATATTGAATAACAGCCCAAATTGGGTTGTTTAGCAAGATAACAGAACAGGGATGCACCAGCACAACAGCAGAATTAGCCTCTCCTACTGCTTTTTGTTAAGAAAGAGAACAGGCTCACTCTAGCAGAGTGTTATGACAGCACGTCCTCACGTAGCTACAGGTGCTCACAGCACTTGCTGTAAAGTATGTAAAAATTAGAAAAAGCGGAGTGCGTTTTCATCTTTTCCTTCACAGTAACAGGCAGCAGAGGGGCTGTGGCCCTCCCAGCAATTCGGTGCAGTGACAGCGACTGCAGAAAGCACGATGGAAGCCGTAAGAATGTATTTCAGAAACAAGTCCCATCCCAATCCTCCTTACACTGCTTCACATCCATCCTCAGACAAAAGTTATCTCGTGCATTTATGGTCTCATTCCCTTCAGACCTGGTCCCAGATAATCAGAAAATGTTCACAGGACTCTTCACATCTTCTGAATAGAATACTCTGTGTGCGCTGCTTGCTAATTATTCAGGGCTTTTATTTACACATATACGTAAAACACTCCTCTTGAGTTTCAGGTTATGGTATTACTGGTGTCTGTCTTGAGAAGTCAGTGAGGCAGCAATTAGCTCAAATGAAGAGTAATGCATATAGAGTCTTTACTATTAATTAGTGGCAAGCCAGTTCTACAAATAAAGACTTTTCCCTGTTCCCTGCAAATACTTACACGCTCATTTAAAACCAGAGTGCAACTGTGCAATGTGACCATCTTAAAGCAGTAAGAAAGAGGGAATGAGCTCGCTTAGAATACAAAACAATTTGAAATTAATTTTTGCAGCACTGAAATCCAACGCACATTTTGGGGGAAACAAAGTAAAGTCACGACGCACCATTCCTCCTCCTGGGCTCCAGTACTAATTGCTTGTGACTTTGCGAGACACCAGAAATGGCAGAATACCACAGATTCTTTTCCCAGTGGAAATCATGAGAAAAACAGCATTTATTCTGACCACAACAATAAATGCTTTTAAACACACAAAGTCGTCAAAAGACTTTCTAAGCAACCCAGAAGAAATCACTTCAGACAGGATTACTACTTTATATGTATACCCAGAGCCCTGCGGGCGTGCTCGAGACGTATTTGTTAATTCTGTGCTAGTCTGCTTTGACTTTACCACAGGGCTTTTGAAACATTTTTTTAAAATGTTGAAAGCACAAAGCTTAAAGAAAACTCAAATTGCCTTATTCTGTAAATATCCTGTATTAGAAGTTGGGGACGCCTGATGTTCCTGCCTTTTGGTTGGCAACGACCAATCTGAGCAGTTTTTCTCCTTTTTTTTTTCTAATCCACCATTTCTCTTTTAACAGTTGACTGGAGAAGACTCACCTAAAAAATGGAAAATCCCTCTAACTGCACACAATTCCACACATGCATAAAACTATTCTTATGAACAAGATCAAATACGCATGTGTTGCATTTGGAAAAGCAGGCTCCTACTGATTTATGAAAATCAGCATGACCAATACATCCAGTGAAACACAGCACAACAAACTATTTTCCACTACAAAGCCCAACCCTTTTCTCTTCATGTCTGCAATGTCTGGACTACAGGAGAAAAGCATCTGTCCCTATTTATGGATAAATGGCTCACACTGGCACCACGCCGATCCTGCCCCGGCTCTTAACCCTCCCCAGAGCCCTGCTGTTGTTTTTTAGCATAAACAAGTTATCTTGTCCTAGAAAACTCAACGAACCTTTGTCTGGAGTCAGCCTAACCCACAAAAAAACTTCTCTTCTCATGTGTTTGTGGAGCTGTACCAGTGAAGAGCTCATTGCCCATGGATTCTGTGGGTGACGCCATCCATAGCTGGGTTGACCAGTGGTCACAAGTCCAAGACCTCATTCCCAAGTGTCGGCAATTACTTCTCAAGACTTAGACAACTATTAAAATTATCCATTAAAATCATCAGGATTGACTCCTATCTAAACACATATAGGTTTATGTTCTTTCTAGTCCCATCATCTAGGCCCCAATATGAATGAGATATAAATTCATGGAGTGTAATGGTTTTATCAGATAAAAAGTACACTTTTCCAACAAGGGCTACATGTTTATTTACATAGGTACAACTTTGTGACTTGTGAAACGCCACCTGGAGCCCTGCAGTCAGCTTCGGGTCCCCAGCATAAGAACAAACTTGAAATGGTTGGAGCGAGTCCAGAGGAGGCCACGAGGATGATCAGCGGGCTGGAGCACCTCTCCTAGGAAGAGAGCCTGAGGGAGCTGGGGTTGTTCAGCCTGGAGGGGAGAAGGCTCCGGGGAGACCTTACAGAGGCCTTCCAGTACCTAACGGGGCCTACAGGAAAGGTGGGGAGGGACTCTTTATCAGGGGGTGCAGTGACAGGACAACGGGTTTTAAAATAAAAGAATGGGGATTTAGATTAGATGTAGAGAATAAATTATTTACTCTGAGGATGATGAGGCACTGGCACAGGCTGCCAAGAGAAGCTGTGGATGCCCCATCTCTGGCAGTGCTCAAGGCCAGGCTGGATGGGGCTTTGAGAAGCCTGGGATGCTGGGAGGTGTCCCTGCCCATGGCAGGGGGCTGGAACTGGATGAGCTTTAATGTCCCTTCCAACCCAAACCATTCTGTGATTCTATGACTTCAGAGGACAGAGATGCATTCATCCACGTTTTAAACACAGTTCAGTTTTTTTATATTTATCCACGTGCCAAGGCTATGACCAAAGTGCCTCTCCAGTCCCATACGGAAGTAATGCTTGCAGTTACTTAAGGTAAACTTCTGAAAAGTTCTTATCACTAAGCTATGTTGATAGCTTTTCTATAACATGAAAGGATCCTGGGCAGGTACTTAGGGAAGGTTTCTCAGGTCCAGCTGCACAGCTCCAGGCTGTCAATGTCACCTTACAAAATGAGCAAAAACTCCTCCTCCAGCACCAGGATATGCAGTACTGTAGCGTGGTCACTTTCAAGAAAGTTGTTTTATATCCTTCAAAATAATGCCTCTGTCATTCAGAAGTGACAGCTGTTTGGGCCTGGAAGTGAGATAATCCATCCTCTGAAATATCAGATGCTTTCATGTTCTCACACAAACATGAGAGACACCAGAAGTATCTAGCTCATTTTTAAAGCAGTGGCCCAGAGGTACACTTTAGTGCTATGAATATACTGCTCCTTTCCCAGCCTGAAATCGCATTTGAGTTAATAAGCAATCTACTTCAAATCATTTTAAAGCAAAATGCTCTTTTTTGTACTTTTCAGGATTTTCAGGTTTCCTAATGAACAGCATTTTAACCCAGCGTTTTCGTATTCTACTGTTTTCTCTCTTGATTCGCTGCACGGCGCAGACGTCCCACCATGCCACTCTGTATGACCATGCACATACCTGTTATTCCCAATATAGCATGAGTAACAAGGCTCTGCTCGCATTTATGTTTTAAATTATGCATTCAGTATATCCTGAAGTAGTTCATTCTGACTACAGAAGGAAAATGGCTAATTCAGGACACACTGCAGAACATCATGGCATTTGAGACACCAGTTTTATCTTAAACACGAAGTTCACATTCTGACTTACATACAGAGGTATGCACTTGTTCTAAAAACCCAGGATTTTCAGAAAATTCAGAAAGTCCACAGGAAAACACACTTCCAGATTTCACTCACACCCAGTTGGTTTATCCACAATAACCTGCACACAACAAAATATACTCTATGCAAATGAGAAGCTAGACTGGGCAATGAAGCTTAAGCGACCCCTAAACACCCAGCGATGAACCATGAGGTGATTTAAACAGCAGCAGCAGTGGAAATACAAAGCTAAATGAATGGGCTCCCTTTTGCAAATTGAACTCATTATGAAACCTTTGCTACAGAACAACTTGACTGTAGCCTACCTGGCCATATCTCATACCTCTGCACAGGCGTAAATGGGAAAGATAAATCCCGGTATAGGTGGAATAATTCCCTGATTATTTATGAGAATGTGCTTCTCCCTATACAAATGTGTTAGATCCCTATTACGTTCATTCCTATTAGGTAAAACTAATTTATTTGGTGTAAGCCAAATGGAAAAAAACGAGACCATTTTAAAATTGCCTAAGGTCACTTCATGGGCAAAACAATGTATTTAAACTGAAGACATGACAACATGCTTAATATGACTACATAGAAATTGCTTCCTTGATGACAATACATTAAAATCCTCATTGAATATTCATAGAATTTCTGACAAGATTGAGTGACACGTAATCCCAGCCTCAGCAAGCACTGCCTCAATTGTCGAACTGTGCGAGGAGAGATGCGTCAGCCGGGTCATCTTTGTTCCTTCCAAGGCCAGAAACAGCTGCACGAAACATCCTGGTGCCCAGTTTTTAATGTCATGTCAGGCTGACACAACCAGAACAGGAGTAAATCAGACGTACAAAGCTCCCTCTGCACCCAAGGCCCAGGGTGAGGACAAGCCTTTATTCCAAATGTAAAAGAACTGAGCAGAACAGCTGAAATTTCCTTGTTGTGTGGCAACAGAAAATGAGGAAAACAGCAAAGAAAAAACCCTTCAAAGTGACTTTCACTGCCTAAGTTATGACCTATGCATGATAAATAGGTAAGCAGAGTTTAAATGATGTGAAATATGTCAATTCAGAATGCATTAGGATGCCATTAACAGACAGTAGCTTAGACATCAGGAAAATATTAAGATGGATAGATCACTTAGCAACAATGGGACAAAGGCGGTTTTAATAAAGGCAATGCAAGTCATTGTGATACTGACACAACCAATGATCTGGAGTGCGAGAACGTGATAAAGAACAATTATCTTTGAGACTTACAAGGGTAGAAGTGAAAAACATTCAAGCCACTCTTGTTTGTTAATCAAGAAAGAAATTTAACTGCCAGATCCCATACCCGTAATAGAATGAGAACGTGATTAATACTGTATTTCAATCCCATAACAACTCTGCTTCCTAATTTCCTAACAGCGGAAGTGCTACATAACACATTCTTTACATCATCACTGCCGTATCAGACGATGTTTCTAACACCCACGAGTATTCCTGGTAAGATTTTGGAAAACCTAAAGCCACAGCAGCAAATCACCCGTTCACACCACTACAGCTCCCTGTGACCTGCACGGGGTCATGCAGCACCCCCAAAAGCGACCTCAAGGAAATAAATGTGGCAAACTTGGGAAACTGCACCACGACTCAGGGGTCTGGCAGAGGTTGACAAAGGAACAATGAACTATATGCAGCTGCCTTGCAGGGGAACTCCAAAGAGATGTGTTTTCCTTTGTTTTTTAAGCTTGGAAAGAAATGAGATTTTAAAATAATTGTGGGGCATCGGTGAGAGTACGGAAAATATGTGTGTATAACAGTGCATGATAAAAAAGAACAGTAACATTGAAATCATTCACTTTACCTTGTTAGTTTCTCATAAGCCCCAGGCTGGCATCTTTGCCACACAGGTACACCTGACACGGGCAAAATCCTCATCATCCCAGATAGCTACCACATACCTCTGCTCCTTACACCGCTGACTATTCCCATGGGCTTCCCAACATGACTTATTACATGCAGCCAATATGGGGGTGCTAGTAATAATCCAAAGATATGGCGTACCCAGCAGTGCTCTTCAAACCCATCGCTTCTACCGAGCACGTGGACATGACGTGCAGAAGCCAAGGGTCCAGGTTTCTCACCCACCCATCAGCCAGGTGATGGCAGTATGCATGGGAGGCACTAAAAATCGTCATTTGCCGAACCCTCGGCTACAGGTGGCAGGCAGAGCCCCAACACAGCAGTGTTTTTATTTCTTTAGTTTCAAATAAACCATTTACATGACATCTCTAAGTGCAAACACGTGGCTGCACAGGCAGTAACAGCACCATGCTGCTCGAGGCGTGCACCTTGTGCAGACGAGTCTTTGCTTTCATGTGCGCTGCTGCTGTGCAATCCTGCCCAGCGCCTCACGTCCCCGCAAACAAATAACGAGGCGTTTTAAGGAAATAGCTTTGTGATAAAGGTAAGGAAGTGACTACCATTCTCCCACAGACCACACAGCTCCCCTCCTCTGTTGCCAGCCTCCTCCTAATAGCGCATCACTCACATCCATGCCTCAGTTCCCACAGACTGCATCCTCCTGGAGGGGGCCGTATATTGCGCTCTTAACTGCGTTGTTTGGGGTTGAAGCAGAAAAGCCCACCCAGTTCTGCCATCCGCTGCTGTTCCCCTTGGACTTTGGAAGCAGAAATGGCTCATCAGCTTTAGGAAATGCTAGATTTTGAAGTGCAAGAGAAAGTGGTTTTGAACAAAATGATAACCCCACCTAGGATATGCCTCTTGAACAAATGCTGCGCATGAGACATGGAGGCCCCTGAGCTGCTGCAGGGCCTGGGCACCTCTGCTGTGAGGAGAGGCCGAGGGCTGGGGAGAGGAGGTTGGGGGGGGGATCCCACCAATGTCCCTAAACATAGGGCCCTGGCACAGGCTGCCCAGAGCCCCGGGGAGCTCCCTAGGGGATCTCCAGGATGTGGGGCTGAGCCCCCTGCTCGGGGTGGCCTTGCTGGGGCAGGGCTCGGAGCAGAAGGTCCCAGAGGCCGCTGCCAGCCTCAGCCATGCCGTGGCTCTTAATGCAGCATGTCCCCTCGGGCATCCAAACGAGAGGACAGGCAGCTTCACTTCAGCCCTGAAGCCAGCACTTTGGAAAATAGAAGGAAAATCAGCCCGATCACGTTTTCAAGTTATTTTCACTCAGCCCAGATAAAACACAATGCTCCAATTGAAGCTGTGCTTAGAGAACTAAAAGTGGCTCAGCTGAAAAAAAAATACATTTGGCTTGTTTTGCAGAAATTGATTAAAAAATAAATAAAAATGAGAGTTGTCAGTATCTTTGGACAACTGGCCTGATGACATTTGAAGTTCTGAACAGCTTTTGTGTGTTGTTTCACAGAACATAAAGCCACCTGCAACATTTATGCCTCATACTTCTTAAAGTTATTTTTTGTTCATTTGTTCAAACCTTCATTTCTTTTTTTTTTTTTAATGCAGACAGCGCCAAAGATTAAAGTGGTCTTGTTAAAAAGGTACTGAAAGTAGGAAATAAACCCAAGAAAACATTGCAGCAGTGAGGAAATGAAAACCAGCTAATCACAAGAGCTTCAGCAATGCCTCCTGCAGCACTCACTGGTGGGGTCCAATGTATTTTTCTAATAATAATTATTAGAAAACTGATTTTCTTGTAGTTACACACAAGGTCTGAATCATCTTTACAAAGGCAACAAGATAAACTGGATTTTTTTTTTCAAGTTTATCAATTGCACGCCCCAAAAAGCAATTTATGAAATGGAAACGCTACCTAACAATGTAATTTCACATGAAGATCAATTCCACCTCATTTCACACGTGTAATATTTTTAGCGGTACTTTTTTGCCTCCACTAAATTTTAACACAGTATATTTACTTCTACAGAAACACTAACTAGGTCATGTTAATGTTCTAGTTAATGTAGCATTAGATGCCACAAGTTTTTATCAGCTTCATTTCTCAACCTTAATTTCACTTTCACGCTCAGGTTTGGTACTTACTGAACACGCTGTTTGGCTGCCTTAGCCAAGTTTGTTCTTTACACGACGTGAAAGCTAATTCACAGTAATCACCTGAAGCCAATGGTAACATCTGTGACAAATGTACTCTTTTTAGAATGTCATTTGGATTTTTTCCTCCACAAACTTTCCTCTCCCCCCTCCTGCACGCCCCACCAACAGCTCAGCATCCCTGGCACAGGCTGGCTGTTGCTTTCGCAGGAAGATGCTTCTGCAGAGAAGGCGCGCCATATGTGTGCTCATCAGTATTAGCTTCAGGGCTCGCTCGGTAAAAGGTTTTTGATGTACGCCGTAATATATTTGATGCATAACAAGAAGTTAAACAAGTTGGGAATTTATATATTATCCAACGAAGAAAGGAAAAAAAGAAAAAAGGCACTGTTAGGTGTGGAAAGGCACCAAAAAAGAGCAAGTCATGCTGAAGCCGAGGTTTCCAAAGCAGCAGCATCTAATGCTGGCCCAGTGCTCTTGCAGCCAAGTGCTGTTACTTACCAGGGGCTGCAATCGCAGCAGCAACGCCGCAGCCCCGAGGGGACGGGCGCACCACAGCAGGTTCGCCGCCCCCAGGAAGGTTTCTGCCAGCCTGGGGCCCTCCCTCAAACATCACGGCTGGCAGCAAGGCCTGGCACGGGCAGGTCCAAACCATACCTCCGACTTCCTTTCAGAGCTCCTGTGTAAAAAGGAACCTCGGTTTCTGTCACTAAAATCACCTTTTGGCAGGGACGATGATGACCAGGCCGATGCCGTACTGTGCTGCCAGGCAGTCACCGTCAATGGGGGTCCCGAATTACCCCCTCCTGAGTAAGCTGATCACTGCCTGCACAGGTTCTGGCTCAGCACCAAGATGTCGAGAAGCTTTTCCTATTGAAAACTTCATAAATAAAATCACAAAAATTCTCAAAGCTCTTTCCAAGCTCCCTCTGAAAGCGCATAAAACCCCATTCATCACCACACACTCCAAAAGCACTGATGCTGAACCAGGCAAAGTCTCCAGCTACATTTCAAAAAGCCCAGAGTAACTCGATTCAGTTGTTGTGCAAGCCTCATGATGTTTATCCAGCTGCAGGGCAATCAGGATTGTTGGTTTTTTTTGTTGTTATTTTTTAAATATGTGGATTTTTCATAACCGCGTTTGTTAATTGTTTGGTAGAACAACACGACGCAGCAGCTGCCGAACTCGCTGCACATCCCCGAAGTTGTCACCCCGCCCTTCATCCAAAGCTGCTGCTTTGATTCTGGCAAACTCATCCATTGAAGAAAAACACAAAAAAGAAATTAAAAAAAAAACAATGCCACACAGATCTCAGCAGGTAACACACAATAGTCATCTGTGTCACACGAGGAACACATGTCCATCAGCCTTCACACTCCAGCAGTGGTATTATTGCCAAGCCATTATTAAACAGCAACGTCTGATTTATCTGTTACGTTTGCAGCCTACGAAGCACATCTGATAGGAGCTGGAACAAGGAAATGACTGGTTGTTTTTATTTACAAAAAAAAAAAAAAAAAGTATTTGGAAATCCACAATTAAAGCATCAATACTTCCAACTTCAGCCACTGCATTTTCTATGCAAATTCCTGGTGAATTTTTCCAATGAATCTTTATTAACAAAGAATATAGACAAAGATGAGACTTAAATCCCTGGAAGAAAGAGAGGGATAAAACCAAACAAGCATGGTTTCTGACTATAGCAACCTCTAAGTGCTCTACTGAACCAGTTCCCTGCTCTGTAAATGACAATCCATCTCAAATGAGCTGAGGCTGGGACCACTCACTCTAACAACACAGCCTTCCACCTGCCCCTTCTTCTTACACAGCTGGAATCTGCAAATGCCCCTCAAAGCATCCTCAATCGCTCGTCTCTATCATGGCCATTTCCTTCTGCCAAAGTCCCATTACAACACAGCTGATAAACCAACCTTCATGTTTTCGCTGGGGAAAACCAGTGCCTTAGCATAGACGTCTCTATCAAAGAAGTTTAGCAACCAAGGAACAGAAATGACCATTTCTGCCCTTGTTTCCTTGAGCAGAAGAAAGAATTCACCTCCAAAAGTGAAAAATAAGATACTAAGCCAGAAGTAGCTACCAAACATAATGACAACCTCCTCACCTTTTCCAACAAAAGGCACAGAAGCAAAACCAACCTTTCTTTCTATACTGGCTTTCTAAGTCACAGACTGAGAACGTAGAAGTATTTTCATCCATCCCACAATATTTCATCAACTTCTTCCAGTTGCCAGTTACCTGCCTCACTCGACATTCCTATTTCAGTACAAAGTGTTTTCTGAGACATTACCATCTCTGCAAGCATCCGCATCCCATATTTAATTACTTTCCAAGTAGAAGAAACTGAAATAAACTGAATGAATTTAAATTCATTACCAATTAAGTGTAATTTAATTCATGATTCTTTCAACTTTCTCATGAGAATTGCAAGCTGCAGGAGAAAACGCGTACCTGCCTGACGGAGCTTGATTTACTGCCTGCGGTCCCTCCGGAAATCACACATAAGCTATATATAGCTATCAGAAACCTCTTGGCCCCGAAAAAAGAGATAAATATAGATGTTAAGAACAACATCTGCATGTGTTTCTAAAAAGGTAACAGCACGCTGGCGTTCAGGAACGTAATTAACCCCCCCAAAATTAAGACCCAGGCGAGGCTGCAGCAGGCTTGCAGCTCACACTTGAGCTGGGAGGCTCAACTCAGTGGCACAAGGAAGCCCTAAGCAGCTAATAAACCCGACTAGATCCCGATTAACCAGATTTTGTAGGTTTTAGGTGTCAAAAAGCCTTAAATTGCATGTATGTACATCAGCCTTTCCATCCCCAGTCGCAACCTAGTGAGTCCCTGTGCCCCAAGGGAAGTGCTCAGCATCCCACGCCACATGGCATCAGGCCTGCTCCCTCCTGCACTGTCACTGCAGACCGAAGCCATTTCCCCTCAAACAAGGGCCCAACAAACCAACGGGCTCCAGCTCTCATCTCCACGTGGATGCTCCTCGGCTCCCAGACTGCTCCCGCTCCACTATCCCAGGCCTTTCATTCCCCTGTATGTAATTAAAGTAAAATTCCCGTGTTGTTCATGCAGACGTGTTTATCAGTAAACCGTCCTCTGCAGGAGTTTTCTGTTCCATCGAGGACAAGATCCAAACTCCGAAGACGAAACAGCAGACCACTAAACCACGGGAACGCACCCGCTGAAGGTACTTTACACCCAGCAGAACAGTTCTGCACAGATTACACCTGTATTTCCACTGCAAACTGAGAACACCCTGTAACTGCCAAACGCCACCGATGCTGGAAAACCGCACAGTGTGGAGAACAAGGATAACAATAACTTATCCCACGCGAGTTGACAGATCCACCGGTAATTCTCTTGGCACCGCTCAACGTTTATTCCTGAGCCCTGCTGGCTTCTGCTGCGAGATGCTCAGCCACCTTTCCCACCGTCATCCTCTGGTCTGCGAGTCGTGTGATTACCTTGAGTTAGAATTTAACTTCTATTTTTCATTTTGCAATATGCAGCAAAAATGATTTTTCGGTGATTTGCTGCTGACCAACGGAGGGCAATAATAGGGTGTTGACCCACGCTCTCAAGGCGCTACCATAATCGTATATAATGTGTAATGCCCAAATTAGCTAGAAACACGCAGGACAGGCAAATACATTGGGAAACGGGAATGCCCAAGGAAAACAGGAATGCCCAAGCACACAGTGCTCCTCAGAGACACCTGGGGAAAAAGGTGCCGGAGCACCACAGGGCAGGGGAACCCTGGAGGAGTGTTCCCACATGCCCAGCATCACCCAGCCTTGGCAGGAGCCTGTTCCTCACGTCCAAGAGCAGACAGAGCAGGAAGCAGATCTGAGGAAAAGCCAATTTCCTTCACCTTTTTTCCTATGGCATCCTTGTGAGGCATCTGTTTTCTGCTGGCTGGGGCTGCAGGGATTAAAGGGGGTATGCTGGGAGCAGGTTAGCAGTGGCAGGGCACACACATCTCACTGGATTTCAAGTGAAAGCAGTAGGTAAGGGTATAAAGAATCCGGTCAGGAATTAAACCAGTCTGACAGTAAAAATGTAACTTCAGAAGTAAGAGGATAAGTGAAATTCTGAAGATTCAATAAATAAATAAATAAATAAATAACACCTCTTACACAAAGCAGTTTTTGTTCTTTTTTTTTCAAGCAAAGTACACCTTCCCCTAACCCACCTTTATTCACCCTGCAGAAGAGACTCCATATGTGCAAATGTTAGGCTTTAAACAAATTTTCCTAAAATAGAGAAAAGAGTTATGGTACCGCAAGCGGTCCCTTACAAAGCACAAGGGCATCAGACTGCTCCCACCGGCATCTGGAACTGCTCCACGGAGCCCGGGGGCTTCTCGCTCTGCTGCTATCGCCTCCTCGCCCAGGTCTAATATTTCAGCAGAAAAACCGTGAAGTTGGGAAAACTTGCCAATATGCAGCTATAAACTCTAAAGTAAAGCAGATTTTTCTTATTTTCTAAGTCTTTACTCCTTTAAATCTGATGACTGAATGCTTGATTGTTCCTTTAAATTACATGACTAAGAATGAGAGCACTTCTAACAGTAACAAAAACAAAATCTCTAATGCCTCAAATTCAGGTAAGAAAAACTCCCACCTTTAAAACCTGCTATCACACAACTTCATTACGAGTTATAAATAAAGTAATAAAAACACTGATTAATGAAGTTTATCTTCCTGAGCAAACAACAATCAAAGCAGCAATTCAGCTGCAGAGTCTGTGTTACTTGCAATAATTCATGCTCGGGGGACAGAGTAATTTCTTATTTCCTGTACTAAAATGGCTATAGGTGTGTGTCTGTGTGGATATATATATATATAAGACCACAGATATACGTGTGTGTGCACGTGTATTATGATTATATGCTATATATTATAACATAGAGCCACCTTGCAGGGTACTTCACCGTGCTGTGGAGGTCTCCAGCTACACAAAACATTCAGACTTCCCCCAAGATGTTTTGGCAAACATCTCAGAAAAACTTCACCTGCCCCCGGACCTGCCTTGCTCTAAGCTACCCTACAGCATCTGTGAGGTCCTCACCAGCCAGACCTGTCTGTTCTCCCAGAGCCCCCCCATTCACCAGTTCAAGCTTCCACATCGAATGGCTGAGAATTCAGACAAAATTGCAAGTAAGAACAGCTGATTTTCCAATACTGGAGAGAAACAAGCTAAGTCCAAAACCTTATTAAAACACATTTTAAGTCAATTCCATGGACTCTAGCAATCCAGAGACATGCCTGCCATTTGTAAAATTCTAGAATAACCAACTTTAAAAAGCCATCTGTAATACACAACGGGGCATGGCTTTCAGAAAGTCCTTAACATATCTTAGCGGAGTATTCAAGGATCTTGTTTTGGGAAGTATTTAAGAGTCTCTTGTCCATTTGCTCACCAAAGACTGCTTTTACTCAATAACATGTGGAACAAAAAAAAAATACGTATTTGGAAGGCTCTCACTTGGAATTCATGGCAGGAATTGGCTTTATAGAATAACATTTCTATTACCAGACGCTTTATTTGAAATCCATGCAGTCATGAAGTATTTACTGCCGCAGCATACGTGGCATAAGCGCACATTTCCAAATATAATCCCCCATCTGATATACAATTAATCTTTTATAAACCCCGTGCGAGCTGCAGCAATGCCATTCAACACCCGCATTTCCAATCGAATCAAGCCCTGCACAATCGCCTTGAAATTGCCCTGCGATCGCCGCCGCGCTCTTGACGGAGCGCTGAACGAGTTAACCCGAGGTAAAATCCAGCAGAGACCTGCGGTGGTGAACTCAGCAGAATGAGTTGGGCCATCTGCCCCACACCTTCTCCATACGGACGGCGGACGAGGTGGTTTCTCTCCTGGTCTGAAGAGCTGCCTCGAAGCCGTGCGGCATGCACTGGGCACAAGTCAGGTCACTGAAGTCGCATTTCTTTCCCTGGTTCCTCAGTACATCCCATCCCACAGCTCTCCTTCCTCTCGCTGGACCTCTCCCCTAAACGCTAACGGAGCAGGGACTTATTGCACTCGATCTGCACTGAAGTCATTTTACCACCTATACACTCTTCTATTAAGGAAACAAAAGAACCATTGGCAAAGAGAGATGCTTACAGGCTCCAGGGCATAAAAGCGGGCATAAAAACAAAGTTTTCACGTTTGGAATGAACTCCTTTCTCTTCTAAAGGAACAACCTGCAAATGAACGGCACTCCATCAAGCAGAGGCAGCCAGGCAAAACCAAGCCACGGTGGTTCAAGCATGCCCCAGCACAAACGGAGATTTCAGCAGAAGACTGAAAGAGCTAAGTGTGTGGTACCACAAGGGATGAAGGAAACATCCTCACTAGGAGGCTCATATCACACATTTTTATGGCTCAGTCTACTGGGCAAAGCAACCGCAGCCCACCTTTAATCACACTGAAGTATGCACCTAAGCACTTGTCCTAAGGAATAAACAAACCATTTCCTCGTGTGACTGCGTGCTTTTTACCAACACAGCCACTCTATCTCGTGTTTAACAGCATCACTCCATCTATGCAGAGCTTTGCAGTTAAATTCTGCAGCTGGTTTGCCTCCTGAAAACTGCTCCACACTATACACGGCCTCATCTTCCTTGCAATCACAAGGAATTAATTGCATTTAAATTGCATTTAAAAAAAAAAAAAAAAAGGAAAAAGTACCTGCAGCAACTGCTTATGGTTAGAGTCTGGCTACTTCTTGGTCCTGATGCCCAGGGTAAGACGCAGATAAAAGTTTAAAACCTTTGGGGAACAAAGGGAAAAATCTCTCCCCAAGCTCTCCCAGCCCCAAACCCTGTGGGAGCACACGGCGTGGTTTCCTTCTGGGTCTGGGACAGAAGTACAGGGAAACTGACGGGTATCAAGTCCAAAAATATCCTGTAAAAACAGAACTTCATTTCACAGAAAGGAACGAGGAGAAGCAAAGCCTGCCTGTTGGTTCAGAATTTCTTTATCATAGCTGGATTTTTTTACCGTAGCTTTTTTTTTTTAAAAAAAAATAACTGGTTTGTGATCGGGTTTGATGATGCTAGGGAAAAGGACGGGCTCTGTTGAATATAAAATTTATGAACATCCAGAATCACTGGTTTAGATCTGTTTGAAAAGGGCTGGGAGAGAGAACCCCTAAAGCAGCGCCTCCAGCCCAGGCTGGGAGGAGGACGGGGTCTGCTCGAGCACCTCAGGACAAAGACTCAGCGACCTGCGCCATCACAGACCAAGCAAATGTACTCCATCACTTTCATGAAATGGAAGAACAGATGGAAGTCAAAGCATCATTTAGCCAGTTTACAGATGTCATTAAGATCTGTTACTCTATTCAGTAACAGAATACCCAAATACTGCCTCAGAAACTCTAATATTAGCTGAGATTTAATGGAGAGACTCCACAGCGGTGACAAAGGGATGGCAGCGAACACAAACCTAAGGCAACACCTCCGTTCTTCCCAACCTCACCTTCAGGACGGATACGTAGGTGTGCAATACGGAGTATCAGTGAATGCTAACACAGCCATCACTTTATGGGTTTTCCACAGGGCTTTTTTTGGGCAACTCAAGAGATTCGGGCCAGCAATGCAGCTTTCAAGCAAAATAGAATATAGAATGGTTAAATAAGTAACTGATTAAAAACTGTCAATAAATGAATGAATAAAAGGGGCAGGGGGTGGCACCTCGGGGCCCCTATTTCCACACCAAGGGCTGAGAGAGCCGCTGGCCCACGAAACAGCGCACGCAACCGGCCCGGGATCCTCCGAAGCTGACGTCTCACCCTGATTTATTAATTACACTTACCGCAGTCTGTACTTAATTACGTTTTATGAGCGGGAGGCTCAATTAGATGAGTAAGGCTGCCATACAATAACACCCTCCTCGCGTGGATTCTAGCACAGTGAATCAGAAAAGTAATACGTGGCGACGTGGTGCTCAGCTCCACCAAAGGGCTGCCACCTCCAGCCGAGGGGCTGCAACCCCCAAAAAACTCAGGTTGCAGCCACAAAGCAGCAAGGCAAAGAGATGCAAAAGACAGAGAAGACAGGGAACCTCCAGGGAAATCCGTATTTTTTCTCCAATCTTCCTTTGCATCAAGCCGAATGCTTTGAAAATGAATTTTCTGTAGTTTTCATTTACATGTAAGTAGTTTACACTTAATGTAGTTTACATTTACACTTAAGGATCTGGCTAAATTCAGATTTTTCTCTTTTTTTTTTTTTAATCAAAAGTCTTCCAGCTGTGTGGCTCCTAGGTGCCTGTTTTACGTTGCACCTGCCGCATGGCTGTCACTGTGCTCAGTTTTCCTGGTCTAAGTTTAAGAAAATAAGTACTTTCAAAGTAGAATATTCAAAAATACTTATTATTTACTTTAAGATGGTATCTAAAAAAAGCAGAACAAAAACCATGCATTGGTTCCCTTTCCTGGGAACTCAGGCAAGGAGCACAGGACCTACAAAACAGCGTTTTTTTTCCCCAAAAAAGGCAGGGCAGTGCCACAAAGGGTGGTGGCATTTATCATGGCACGGCCAGAGGCTGGCACCCACCTGCCCCAACCAGGACCTTGGGCAGCAGCAGGAGGTTCCTGGCTAGTGACAGCTTCCTTTAAGGGAAAAAAAGCCCAATTCCCACATTTTTTTTTGGTCTGAGTTACAGCTGCCACAGGCAGCTGAAGACATCTCCTGACTCGGGGATCCCTTGCACCAGCTCCAGCTCACAGCCAGACACAAACCCAGTGCCACGAGGCAGGACATCCTTTGCTCACCAAGCACTGAATTACTCCTGAGGAAAAAAAAATATCTGAAAAATAAAATAAATCCATTATTTTATTTTGAATATATACTCATATTTCTCAAGCATCTTGTCCCCCAGTGCAAAGGAAGCACCTGCACCTGATAGGCATTGCCTTCCCCTGGTGCGGGGGGCCACCCGGGGGCCAGGGCCCCCCTTAACCCCCGGGAGACCCCGAAGCCCCCCGCAGCCGCGGGGAACAGATGGGCCACGCGTGCTGCTGCGGGGACCGGCGGTGACAACCACATCCCATTGCCATGGCAACCCCGGCACTGCCTCCTCCCTCAAGGCAACGCGGAATAGCTCTCCCGAGGTATTTTAGGAAATCTATAAAAAGAGAAAATTGCGTTGCTTGCTTCCCAGCTATTCCAAACGCACCTCCGGAAGGTACCGCCAGGGAAGCGATGGATGCCATTCGCTTCCACAAAGCTGAAAACACGTCTCAGCACCTTCCATAAAGGTGTGCAAAGACTGCCGGGCATTCAGCACCCTTCCAAAACGTTACTGCAAACTTTACTGCACTCCCACTAAAACCCTTACTCTGACTTTTTTACGTGTCTGCATTTTGGTTTCTTGTTTTTTTTTCCTAATGAGTCTGAAGCAAGGTCTAACGAAAAGCAGCCCGGTTCTTTTCTGAGGGTGATATGAGCGTACCCAGGTAACACCTACCTGCCAGGCTGCCGGCGCTTGCTGTAGCGCTACCGCATCTCCCAGGCGCTGCAGATGCTATGAGCTCCTTTCCCTTTGCAAAAAGATGCTGAGAAACAGGCAGGGAGTAAGAGTGCTCCGAAACAAGACCCAACTCCCCAGTGCGAGGGAGGGAGCGGAAACCAACCCCGGCTTCCTTTAAGGATATCCCCAAGCTTCTAAAGAGAAATAAACGCTGCATTCGCAAAATCCTGTTCTCTAAGTGCTTGTTTCCTTCTGATTGCAATTAATGGGCTTTTCATTTTCATTAGGAGATTCCATCTCTATTTTCGGAGAGGTTCACAGCGATACACGCAGTACAGACATTAAAACTGCAGCATGTATTATTTACGAAAGGACGGAGCTCTGAATGCAAACTGCTGATTAAATACAATCCTCATTTAGCGAAACCCTTGCAGACCCCGCAAGAAGCTAGGAACCACGTTTGATTCCTCCAGTGTTATCCCCCAAACACCAGCAACCTCACCTAAAGCTGCTCCAGCTGTTTCGTGTATACTTGAACAACTTCTGCAGCTCTCATTTCTGATGCAGCCCTAAAGGGCTCCATGCACGCTGTACATGTAGCTTCTGGTTTGGTGCATCGGGCTTTGCATTTGATGGTGTTACATCATATATTGAACTCACCCTATTAAACCAGGTGATCCAGAGCCTTCTGTGCCTCCGACTTACTCTTTCCAGTAATCACCGCTCCTTCCATCCTTGCCTCATCTACAAACATTATCTGTGATGTTTTTGTAGCTTTTGCTGTGACATGGATAAAAATGTCAACAAGGATTAAGACCAAAACGATTCTCCGCAGGACTCTGGTACGAAGTGCCCCTTTTTAATCCACTTAATCTTTAAAGTATATGTTTTGTACCTTTGTACCGTTCTCGTTTTCTAATCAAAACGTAGCACGGCAGCAAGTCAACTGTCTGAGAGAAACCTAGATTGTTAAATCAACACCATTATCCTCATTAAAAGTAATCCTACCAAAAGACCCTGCAGTTGGGTAATTTATGTCCTATAAATCTGGGCAGATTACCGTTCATTTCAGCAGCTTCAACCTGTACCGTTGTTTTGTGACACGTGCCAAGGGAACTAGCAGCAAAGGCACTACGAAGTGGCGAGCAGCAGGAAGCAACTTACAGACTGTCTGGGAGAAGATGCTCAAGACCGATTTACAGGCTTGAACAAACTGCCATCTAAAGATCCCGCACGGATTTTTGATGCCAAACCTGAGATTTTAAACCAGATACTATTGAAAACAGGGGTCTGCCTTGCGGCTTGAAATTCATTTTAAGAAGATGTACTTTCTTTCCTCCTTCAGCTCTTCCTTTTTGTGTTGAGGCTAAAACTCAACTTTCCATTACTTTTCAGCCAAGCTTGCAACGTGGCCCGTTCCTGCATCATTCCTGGTCCCCTCTTCACTCGCAGGGCAGCACCAGGACCAGCCCTGCGCCCCCTCTGATGCCCATCTCCATCCAACCCATGTCACAAACCAGGGAGAGTCCTCACCTCACCTCTGCTGCTGCCTTTCGGCCTCTAGGCCCTTTGGAGCCCCCCGTGCTAACTAGAAAAGAGCCCTGGACTCGGCCTTGGAAGAGGAAGGCGCAGGCGGACGCACAAAGCTGCGGCGCCATAAAGCTGCTGGTATATCAGCAAAGTTGTTTTGTCATTATAATGCACTGTGTAAATCGAAAGCATAATTAGTAGGGACAGGCATGTTAATTTTGGTTCCTTTCAAAACCTGGAGGCAAGGGGAGGAGAAGGGGGAACGACAATATTTGGCAATTGGGAAAAAAAAAAAAAAAAAACAGTTGCAAATGAGACATTTTTCCACCCCTTTAACTAGTTTTAGTAGCAACTGAAAATAAAAATAAACTTATAAACACTTCAGTGTCCTTTAGAGTGCTCAATTTAAACAGTGTATTAAATCTAAATCACATGTAACACTATAACAATTTTTCTTTTTGCCCTCGACATGAATTAGATATTAAATATGTATGTGAAATACAAGCCCATGCTGGAACGTCTCCAGAATGAACTTTATAATATGTTCCTAAGGTCTTTTTTTTTTCTTTCTTTTTTTCTTTAAGCCACAAAGATATTCAAAACTAGGTCAAGCTTACAACACCCAGCAGAAGTCAAAGGATCTGCAATTTATTGGATTAATCTTTTTTTAAAATAGCTTTACCAGAAAATGATTTTCCACTTCCTCCATGAAAAGGACAAACGCAGACTCAGATTTCTCTACCATCCTGGAAACAGGCAAGAACAACAAGAAGGTAGCAACTAAACACAGCTTTCTTCCTAGCCCTGGTCGGCTTTGAAATTACAGCTACTATCACCTAAAGTCACCTGCACCACCTCTCCAACCTGCTACGTAAAACATACGGGATTTGTACATTAAAAGAAACCAGACATTCGATTTTTAGGAATAAACATGTAAAAAAAAAATAATATATATCTTCAGTTGGGTAAGATAAGTGGGACTAAGTGGGACATGCACATCAACTCTGAATTGTGAGCAACTGCTTCTTCATTTGCATTTTATCACCTTTGCAATTCTAACAGATGTCAAAGTCAACTTTTACTCATTTTTTTCTTAATAGCAAAATTATCTTAGAAAATTAAGGGAACGAGGTACTACCCTCATCAACATTTGGGTAATGTTCCTCAGCATCCTTGCAGAAATCTGCTTGCTGCTTGATATGACTCGCAGATTCCTTACACTATTTTTTTTTGGTGGAAAAGTGATTTCCTCAACTAAAACCACATTTAGCAACATGAACTCTAAACAAGTGTAAATTTAAATTCCAGTTCCATCCCTCTGAATAAAAATTGCTACAGCCAGATCAAAGACATCAAGCCGGCCGGATTGCTGCAACGCGTGAAAAACCTGGGCCCCGACTGCTCTAGCTTTGTAAGAGAAGAGGCAGGATGCTTAACAGAGGGACTGACAGCACCAAGGAGAAGCAAAAATTTGACACGGAGACCTGAAATCCACCAACAAACCAACTCCAGCCTCTACAGGATATACTGCATGCATCTCACGTGATGAAGGTAAGGAAAGAGGGTGTCGGGTACACACAGCCTGGGTAGAGGAACCTCAGTGGGAATCCACTTTTCTACCAAGTGCGTGATAAACGAGCAAGCTGCTCTGCTAAGCTAATGGTCAGCCCTGAACACCTGACCTGTACTTGTCTCGAGCAGCATATTTCTCACACCAAAAAAGGCAGACTTGTTCTGGGAAAAGCCCCTATTGGTTGTTCTCCCCTCTCACCCAGTCTACAGGAATTAAACTGAAAATGAAAACCGGTGTTTTCTAAGGGACTGTGCAACCAGCAAGCTGGAGCTACTGCAGGAGCATGAAGGGTTCGTAATGGGCCAGGTGGGAAGGAAGTTGACTGCAGCTTCCAGATGTAAGTAGTAAGTAGTTTGTAAGTAGTTTGTTCGTTTGTAAGTAGTGCGTCTTCAGACAGGAAAGTCTTGGTCCAAAGGCTTCCTTTGGATTCCACAAGCCTCGGTCCCCTCCTGGCCACCCACCGAAATGCCTCAGCTGTGGGCACCACCGGGTGCCAGAGCCCTTCCATGAGAGCCATAGGATCACAAAATCATTAAGAAATGGAAAAGACCCCCTGAAACTCATACGGTCCAACCGCCCCCCTCCCACCGATACTGTGATGCTGGGCCAAAGGGCGGGTAACGGAGGCCATCATTTCCTCCTGGTAAAGCACCAAAGCCAGGGAAAACAGACTTCCCAAAGCATTTACAACGATGTCTAGAAATACACTTTTCTAGTTTATGGGTGAACACATCTTGGCATGAAGAATGTAAGGCACCGAGAGCATTTCTTGTGTTTACTTAGCTGACTTAATAGGGATACACACACACAAACCCAGTTTTAATTAGAAAGACACGCAGTCACGTTAAAAGGGAACAATGTGTAAGACATAAGAGGTTGTTGTTACTTCCCCGTTTCTAGTATGGAGTTTCCTGGCCTAAAAAAAAAAAAAAAAAAGGAAAAAAGTATTAAGCAACCCCATACTTTATTCATTACAATACACTGCTGATAAACCAGAGCGAATCTCCAAGGGATTCCTACAACCCCCAGACTGCTACGAGCAGCTACGTTGAACCGAAACTCCCTGTCCCTACAAAATGCTTTGCCTGAAAAGATCACTTCGCAGTTACTCAACACTCCAAACTTCCTCAAGCTACGGAAACCCAGGGCAATTTTTTTTATTGATACCCGACTCAGCACATAAACCAAAGAAGTTCAGGTATTTCCTGGCAGCTGACCCCACGCCAAATTTCCAAGCCCACATTTAGCAACTGCACGGCGAGCTATTTATTGCGATCTACCCAAAGTTGATGCCTGCTGATTCAATATCTGCTTCCCGTACTCTGCTAAACGTTTACATAAGATGATTGCTTTTAATCTTAATGTATTTGCTTTAGACGTGCCCTGACAACCACTTAGAAAAGTGGCATTTTCCTGACCAAATGAATCATTTGCCTTCCACCACTAAGTTGCGGGTCTTCATTACCAAAATAGAAAGGCTGGAACAGGCCTTGGGAAGTCTTCCTCTGAAATCCTACGAAGCAGGTACGGCCAACTTGAGATCTCTGTGACGCAAAATAAAAGGTGACACGATTTTCAGAAGGAAGCACTCCTAAGGGGAATACAATACTGGGGCAAGTGGATTGCAAGAGAAGAAATAAAGGATGGGATTCCCGAATTCATTAATTCATTTTTAATCCAAAGCACTAAAACCACTTTACGCTGAGAACAATTTTGTCGTTCTGGAGTAATGACAGGACTTTTCGTGGTTGGGGGAATGAAAGGGAAGCAAATCCCAAAAGCTGTCCTGACTTGGTGGCACTGAACTCCATTAAGAAATAAAATTCAGCTCTTTTACTGTTACATCAAGTTCTATTTGTGGCCTGGAGGAGGGGAAACAAAGGAAAAGAAAATAACCACAATCATTCTCAAAGCAAGAATCCATTAAAGGTCTGAAAACGTAACGGATAAATCCCTTTTAAGGACCAGACTTTGATTTCCAGGCCTGTAACCCAATTTCCACTACTTCCACTTGACAAACAGTGGTCAGCACTGAACCCTTCCTCATCCAAAATGTCCGCAGGAGCCTCATCCTCCTCAAACCCTCCGTGTCCTTTCCCAGCATTAACCACGTCTGGGTTTTTAAGGCTTGACCTTCACAAGGCTACTCCTTCCCATTTCTATTTTCCTCGTGCCCCTCCCTCCCGTCCTAGGGATGAGCCCTCCTCCTTCTCATACCTCCACTGAGAGTCAGATCCCAACATCCTGCTCTTTTTTCCTCTGTCCATCCCATTCCTGGATCCGAGCAAACCACACCGTCTTTATGCTGACAGCTCAAATTGTGAGCTTCTCCAGGATGAAATTAATTTTCAGCTTTGTGGAGGCACGGCACGTGCGCTCAGTAAGACTAGAGCAGAACCATGACTTCGCCCTCCATCCTCCCCGAGGCTTCATTGGTCTTAAATTATTTGTCTCCCACTCTTCCTAGGCCTTTTGGGCTCGATGCGAGTTGTGCTACTTGTATTTTGCAAATTAAAAAAAAAAGATGGGGAACACAATTCTTCCTTACGGCCTTTAAGTCATCTCCTGTATGTTTTCCAAACAGCCCTGATGACAACCGTGCTCCCCATCAAGCCTTTGCAAAATCTTGCTACTTGGCTATTTTCTTCCCTTCATCATCCATCTCTCTAAGCCCCCACATCTACTGTTTGTTCAGCGACTCAGGCACAACTCAGTTTTTCACCCTACTACATGTAAAAGATGTAATTGCAGCTGCTCACCTACGTTTTCCATCAGCTAAGGATACGCCGTACCTTTTGCCAGCTTGCTGTATTCACCTTCAAGCTTTCTGGCTTTTATAGACAGCATTACTCCTAAGCATGCAATCTTTTTTTTCCCCTTTAAAAAAAAAAATCCCACAGCAATGCCTCTTTGTTATAATACCACAAATCACTATTATTAGTCAACAGCATAAATGCCCACCAAGTGACAAATGCAGCTCTGTTTTGTCACTGAAAAACCATTTGCTTCAGAGTGGTTTGCTTCTCCTAGCCTATTTCATCTGCGAGTTGAAATACAGAGTGACCTCCCCATATGGCACTTCCAACATATGGAAAAGGAAATAGAGACGCACAAATGTTTTGTATAAACCAGGGAGAGAAATGGCAAAGCGTCCTTCAGCTTCGATTTATCTCCTTCATTCCGGTACCATGATTTAGAAAAATTAAAATGTTCCCAAGTTTTACAGACAACTGACCTTTCTGAAACACTTTTTCAGAATGTTGTTTTTGACAAAAACGCCTATATAGGTCTGTGGTAATAAGAAGTGCTTTCGTAGAGGAAAATAGCAGCTCCTGATGCTTATCAGACGACCAAACATGCCCGTGTGGGCATGCACACGCTCGTTCCCAGAACAGACCGGCTGATGACAGAGCTAATGCCTTCAGAGAAATTCATGTTTTCCTTAAAAATCCTTCAGTACGTTTTTTAAGAAAAAAAACAACGCAATAATGCCTAAGTATTTCAAATCATGTGAGTAATGATACCAAGTTATTTAACCAACGCATAGCACGACACGGGCATAGCCACAGACAATTATTTTTTATTTTCCAGGAAAAAGGGATACGTTTGGTGCCATAAAGCTAGATCCATATGGGGAACTATCACGTCCTAAAAATCTAAAAAAAAACAGGCTGTTGATCTAAAAAAAGAAAGAAACGAAACAACAAAACCAAACCGCCCTCAGACTCTTCCACCTGATCCTCTGCAGCTTAGTGCAAGAGACGCTCCTGCGCGATATGTCAGCGCCCACGGGCAGGTTTGCACATCTCCACGCGTTCATCTCCTGGAGGCTCACAAAGTAACAGTGTCTTCCCGAGGTGTCAGGCTCCCACTCGAAGCCAGGAATGGCCATCCCATACACCAGCCTTCTTCTGCAGGCGCCGGGTCCCAGGCGCAAAGCCTGCAGCACGCTCAGCGGCCTCTGCAACGTGCCCGCTGGAGGCAGCCAGCCTCTGCCTCCGAGCCTCTGTCGCAGGACCAAGCAGAGATGGACGTGTCGGAGGAATTTAAGAAGCTCCTGTGCAGACATCTTGTGTTTAGCCATGTAAACGCATCTCTAGCAGCGCCTTCTCTAGCTGGGGGGGGGGGAGGGGGGGGGAAGGAAAAAACTAAAGGGCGCTGGTGGCACCGCAAGAGGATGATGTTGATGTACAATGGAGGCAGTGATGCCACTGGGAGGATTAACCCATCCACCTCCTCTTGACCCAGGGAAGACATGTGTGGCTTCAGGAGTGCCCAAAATCCCAGGTCAGCCTTGTGCACCAGGCAGTATTGCTGCTCCTCCAGGACCCCATCGCTCCACCAGGAGAAGAGCCCAAAATGCACACGAAATGTAGACTGCAGAAAGCTCATCCGGACACTGCGGGCAGCGTTACTCCATCTTCTGTTAGAGCACTGTCACTATATGGCTTATAGCCCCATTTTTTGGACAGAGATAGTCTTGTTAATAAGTTCCTCCGCAGCAGTGTCCTCAAACCATACCTAGCTGCAAGCATCACCTCCTTCTCCTTGACAGATGTGAAAACTGAGCTCCTTTTAGGCAGAGAAGCACCGACTGCTGCCCTGGCGACATACGCCTCCTGTTCCCTGCAAGCCTCCCTGCCGCTACGCGAGCACCAACGAGCACTGCAGGATAATTAAACCTGGAGGAGCACGTGGACCAGAAGAAAACACCTTTACTAGTAAGCTCAGCACCTCCAACATAAAATAAAGAGAAATATTAATGAAGAACCACATCCCGTTTCCTACTGTCACTGGTCAGGGTACTGCCGTAGTAGTTTCCCCACTCTTCTGCTCAAAGGGTTGATCCACCCTGTCCCCAGCTACTCCCCCAAAGGCACTGACGGACTGTCCTGTACTAAATTTGGGAAGTCTGGATGCACTGCATGGCACCATCTGCTCTGTTTCCACTTTAATTCAGCTCCCACCTGGCTGGCATGGCCTGGGGTCCTGTGGCAGGAGAGAGCCGGGCACCGCAACCCGGGGCTCAGCTGGGAGCTTCCATCTGAGAGACTGCCAACATTTTCTTGAATCCATCCTTATTATCATCGCCCTCACCCCCAGCTACTGTGAAATTACCACTAATTATGCCCTTTTGCCTGACCCATTTATCTAGAAATAGCAGTAACTGGGATGGACTGAAAACATGGGGGGGAAAAGAGGCGGGAATCCGCATGTTCTGCCTCCTGGACAACTCCTTGTACAAAAGCCAACTCTGTTCTGATCCTCTCCACTATTTTTCTCTTTCTTTCCTTGCTTCTTCAACTTCTCTTCTGTATCTTCCTTTTGTTTCTCTCTGCAAGAAGAGGAATCAGGTTAGGAAAAGGGAAAGATGGAGAATGCCGATCTAAATTGCTTCACATCTTCAAAACCGTGGAGATAAAATGATGGGGCGTGGGAAGGGGATGGAGCCCTGAGGCTTTTCTTTTCCAAAGATGACTTTCTTTTTCCTTTTGGTTTATGACTGGAGGAGACATGACAGAGTAAGAACTGCTGGAGGATTTGGAAAATATTGAGAAAGGAGAGACACGCAACTATGATTATTTGGAGAATAAGAAGCAAATGCTAAAGAAAAATAAACCCACAAAATTAACTATGGTTTCTTTCCAGAGGGAAGAAGCTTT
The DNA here is from genome assembly GCF_011077185.1 of Oxyura jamaicensis. Classification (NCBI taxonomy): domain Eukaryota; kingdom Metazoa; phylum Chordata; class Aves; order Anseriformes; family Anatidae; genus Oxyura; species Oxyura jamaicensis. The sequence continues at coordinate 89,414,330 of NC_048896.1, read as the reverse complement.
ATTCAGTCTGAATCTAATCTGTTTATTTTTTCCCCACATTAATTTCAAGTGCGGATTTCAAATAAAATTCACAAATATACACGTCAAACGCAGCCGTGCTCACCATTTTAGACACAAAAGAAAAAACACTTTTTTCTTCCAAGAGGAAAGACATTCAGTTCTCCTTCCTGAAGGATGCCAAGGAATCAAAGCAGTAACAGCATGACCCCAGTACTGTAGCTAACAACGTTAAAATGTTCTCGCTCGCGAACAGCGGCACGACAAGGCACTTTTTGCTTACACCAATTCTGAAATGACAATAAGCTAGGCTAAGGACAGCTCCAGCATCTGCACTGCTGGCTGGACACGGTTCAATTCTGGTTCAGAGAAAACGGACCTCGATAATAAAAATACACTAGGTCCAACTTCTAACGTGAAGATGCCCGGGAGATGAACCACCCGTTTCTGTCCTTGCAGCATTTGAGCCATTTTCCAGGTATCCAAGCAGAAGGCGCCGTGCTAGGAGCTGCCAGCAGAGATCCTCGTTTCTGTCTGCAAAAGGGCTAGCGAGTCCTTGCCTCATCCCTCTTGCAAAAAAAAAAAACACAGCAGAATTAGGACTGTTGAGCTATCAACGCTGAATGCAAGTATGGAAAGCAAGCGTTTATTCATTTGCAGAGGTAACAGCATTGATGCAAAAAACCTAGCACAAAGACCTGGTTATTTTCTCCACCAACCAAATACATCAGTGAAAACGTTTTCTGGTTGCTTTCAGCTTGAGGTATCCTTCACCAAGGTAAAGCGTTCAGGAGGAACAGGGATCGTACTTCGTTAGTGAAAGAAAGACAGAGGAAATAACAACAAACAACTCCTATTTCTGCCTCCTAACAGGGCTGTTGGGATATTTTAAAATGGCTTTCTAAAATAAACCAACTGTTTTTTCCTGTACAGATTTGCCATCAAGGAACCAAGCCCTGTCCTTATAAGGTTACAGAAGTCCCCCAAAGTAGTACAAAATCAAGTCTATTTTATTCCTTGGGAAACAGAGACACTGCAATCGGGTTTTTTGGACAGGACAAAAATTCAGCATCAGTCTCTCCAGAAACAGCAGCGGTCGGATGGTTATGAAAACTGTCTTCTCCATCATTGTCCTCCCGCCCTTCACCCAAAGTTTTCAGTCCAGTAAGAGCAGAACCTCCTCGAGCTACAAAGCTAAGGCTGAGGCTTTATATCTACACGTAGTATTCATGCTTTGCACGCTCAGATATTTGTATTCACAGACGTGCTCATTCGAAGAATTCAAACTGCTATGGCAAGGCAGAAATTACTTTAACAGCTTGGGCTACTTGCACCACTACTGAATTCCTATCAGTACCACAAAATACTGAACATTAAAACACACCGCAGAAAGATCTCAGGAAAAATTGAATCTAAAATGGTCACAAGAACTGAAAATCGTGTCTGTGCTAAACTAACACCGAAAATCAAACCAGCTGAAAACAAAATCAATATTAGGATTAATGTTGCAGCTCTCTCTAAAGGAGGACAAAACATAACAAAAAGCTGGAGAAGTTGGGGTTTCTATTTAATCCCCTTTTTGCTTTGGCCCTCATACCGGTTAAAAAGCCCCATGAGAAGCCAGCCTCTGTGAGATCGAGCCAGGGCCTCCCTTCACCCAAGTTAAGTGCAACGCAGAATGCCTCTCATTTCCTTTTATTTATTTTAAATCACTCTGTTACAAAGGGATAGGAGAAACTTAAAAAGCCAATATTTCTAGAATACAAAGAAGCAGGAGACACGGTTATGGTTGATGTTACAGGCAGGCTGTGTTTCCGACGTCTGCAGCACTCAAAGGCTGTGTAAGTAAACTTTAAAGGACTATTGAGACAAGAAGTTATTTTCCTTCTCCTTTCATTACCCGACACTGCAGGCAGAACCCTATATAAGATTTAACTGTACCACATACAAAAGCAGCGGCACACCAGTGAGCACTTCATTAATTAAAAGCCAGAAAAGGAAGTTTGCTAAACGAAGCAAATGTTCTTATCACTCCTATCTATATTCATTAAAACTGACAGGAAACCAAATATCACCATCTGTCTACTTGCAATAAAGGCACTAAAAACAGCTCCAGGGTAGGAGAATAATATAAAGTATCAAACTGCAGTTTTTCAAGTTTCGGTTTTAAATGGACACGAGCGAAACCGATGTCAGACGGGAGGGAATAAAGGATGGCAAGCAGCGGCACAAGGGCTGGGAGAGGAATGGCACACTTGGGAACATAAAGCGAGGCTCCTTTGAAATCTCGAGACAATGAACCCAAAATTTGTTCTGTATCGAGCACTCAGACAGCTCAGCAAGAAGACAAGCATCGCGATGGCAGCTCCTTCACCTCTTTAGAAATAACCCCTAAGAAAAACAGTTGGAAAATTACATCCTGCTCCTGAAACTGCAAAGTTTCTGCTGGTTTAATGCTCGAGCGAGTCCCGGGAAACACTCGGGTTGGTTTGTTACGTGCTGACACCCTGTGTTTGTGTTTACAAAAGAACAATTTTTAAAAAAAAATCATTCCTGTGTTTGGATTACGTTTGCAAGTCAGGAACTCGGGCTGCAAGGGCAGAATGAGGTCTGATGCAAGAAAGACCAGCAGAGCTACTGACTTAGACGTGGAAAAAGCGACTACGGCTCCCAGCAGCAGTTGCAGAGGTGAACTGAAGGTCGCCGATTTAAGGCAGTTTGCAGCAGTTCTGCGATTCCTCCTACCTTCTAGCAACTGCGACGCCTTGCACTACAGGAAAAAAAAAAAAGCAAATAGAAGGTAGTAATATATGTAACAACAGAAATGAACTACTGCTAGTATTTTAAAGAGTTGCGCCTCCTGCACACCATAGCTGTGTGCTGCTAATTCTGCACAATGCCCCGTCTGCATTTCGCATGGCGATGAGAAGTGCTTCCAGTTCGTTCCAGTGCTGCATAAAATATTAGCTCTACCTTCACCGTTTTAAGCCTAAATAAGGTTAAAGTAATTTGGAGGCTGAGATAAACCAAGAAGAAAATTCATTGTTGAATCTGCCACTCGGCTTCCAAGCCCCTGCTGTGCCGAGGTACTGGAGCACATATGGTGCAGAGCAGATTTCTGCAGTACCTACAGGAAGTACAAATGGGGTGAGGAGAGGAGGAGCAATGGAGTTAAAAGACCAAATCGAACGCTTATTGATTTTTTTTTTTACTCTTATGTTCCTCCAGACCGGTACTATTTAGATTTTTTTCTTGGTAGCTTAATTTTCTTTTCTGAGAACAATAATTCATGCATATAAAAAGGCTCTCATTAATATTCTACGAGGATGCTTTTTTAGACTCAATACAATTACAACAGAGCAATTACAATCCTTCTATTAATACTTCAACAGTACTAACAGATCCATTAACTGCTCGGCATAAGAATGAGAGACATTAAAGAAACAAAAACATACCGCTACTTCTGTTTACTAAAGAAACCACAACAAAATTATACAAGGTAATAAAGTCCCCGTGTAAAAAGTTACTGTAAACCAACGCACAAATACGCCGACAGCTTCCTCTTTGATTTTGAGGAATCTTCTTTTCAAAGTCACGTGAATCTATGAGGATATGGGAAGAGCATAATTCCTTAACTGAAGGTTGAAATTCAAGGGGCAATTCTCTTTTTTTAAAAAAAAAAAATAAATATACGACATAGAGGCACAATACTTCCGTTATCTGTCTGTTCCAAGGAAATCATTTGGATGTTTAAAAAGGGTTTCTGAAAACTTGTAGGCAAACGTCGAGATATGCAGCAGAAGAGAAAACACAAAGCCATCCATAAAAATGTCCTTGGTGGTGTTTAAAAACACATCCTCCAGACCGAAACTGGAGGATGCTTTTTTCTTAAGGAGTTGTAGTATTTCTCATTAAGATGTGGGTAAAAAAATAAAGCAAAATGTTGACATGGTGATTTTATAAGCCTTTTGATAAAGGGCTACACGGTAAGAGTAACAAACATATATATGCCAGATGATTGTATTTTGAACATTTTGATTTTGTATACACATCATTAGAGCTTGTATTTTTCTAATGAGATTAGAAACTACCTAACTTCCATTTATTTTATTTACTAAAAGAATAGAAAAAAAGATTCAGGTTCTTTGGGCGCAGAGATAATCAACCAAAAAGGCAAACCTCGTTCACAGGAACAGTGAGCACGATGTGGTTTGGTGCCTGCCCCGTCCCGCGGTACCACAGCCCGTAGCGCAGGAGCGATGCCTCCAAGTAAGGACAGGAGGACAGGGCCAGCAGAACAGCACTTTTACACCCAAATTCATCCCCAGCCGCTGTACCAACCACAGGCGGCTGGTGCAGGTCACGGCCTCTTGCAGGTTTCTATAGGAAATATTTGAGAAAACCAGCACAGGACTCCCGACTCCCCGCACCTGGGAACTCTGGACTCGGAAAAGTCTGCTGTTGACTTACTGGGAAATCTCCTACAGTCCTTTTAAAAAGGCAACTGAAGCTCAATCCTGAAGTGTATCATGGCTTTTAGTTCCTCCCCGGTGCCTATACCATGAGGCTGTTTCTGAATTTTGTTGCTTTAGTTACATGAAGCTTTGTTCTAGTATTCCATATGTATACATTAATATAAACAAACCGTACTTTAATAATGTAGATATACATCAAAATATCAATTTATGAATGACCACTTTGTTGGTTTTGTTGTTGTTGTTTTCTCTTGTACCTACCTTGCCTATGAGCTGGAACAATTCCTTTGCCCAGTGTACACCTACTGATGCAGCTACTCTTTCTATAAGGTCGCCATAAAGCACCCGTTTCTCTCTGCTTGTACCCAAACCCCTTGCTCACAGCCTTTTGTCCACTCTGTTTAAATTCAGGATGGCTTTTGTCCTTTTGCACTCAAATGCATCATCTTTTCCTCCTGATCCATGCAGCAGAGCCTGAATTTGTCAGGTTTGACACAGTTCGCAACGTGACTGACTTCACTGAGCAATCACTGCAACACCTCCTCATCAATACTATTCTCGAATTCACTTCAGAGAGTCAGTAACAGTTTCCTTTATACCTCTGTAAAGCTAAAAATCTGCTTTTAAGAAGCGAATGCTGAAGCAACACCGCCCCAGTCGCAACGCCTTCGTGCCTGCCACCCGAAGCACCGCAGGCTGGTCACGCTTCCCACCCCACAGCATTCCAACACCGACCCCTGGACAAGCCCAGCCGAGGTGCACCTCTTAAACCACACAAAGACAAAATAACGCGTTTACCTTGCTCTAGGTCTTCCCAAGTCGCTGTTTATATGGCCTCGCTAGCGAGGACTGCAGCAGGTTGAGGCAGGTTCGCCATAAAGCAGCACGCAGCGCGGCACTAAAAATAAACCATGCGTGGCTTGGAGTCTGGGAGAAGTACGGCAGTGCTACAAGTGATTCAGTCTGAAAAAAAAACACTCTCTGCACACACACAGCACTTCTTGTTCATTAATTTGCAGGGACAGATGTTTGCAGACCTAGACCTGCTTCCATACAACGAAGCCCACAGCCAGGGTAAGCTCAGTTCTGTGTGCTTAGGGTCTCACACCTCATTTTCCTGCCATCTACCATCATTCTTCCCTCTGACCAAACTCAGGCCATTTCTCCACATCCTCCCTCCACCCACATTTCCCCCAAACCTCCCTACACCCACATTTCCCCACGTACAAAGGGACACAGGTGACAGAGGACCGGGCAGCAGAGCAGGGCGGCAGAAGCCCTCGCCTCCCAGGATACAAGCCAACCTTCTGCCATTTCGTGATACTGTGTTGGAATTATATCCCCCTTTTTCCCCTTTTCTTTTTCCTGCTCTATTCCCATTATTTCGCTCTACTTTACATACGACCCGTTGCTTCTCATGTTTTTATCCTCCTACTGCTATCACGGTCCTTAAGGGGAAGATAAGGCCATTAAGTACCGCACAACTGTCACTTCGGCATTATGGATTAGGAAGCCGATTCTGATAATCCTGGAACCGCCATAAAACGGGTAAACTAGGAGATTTTGCTTTTTATCGCTGCATTTTCTCTGTTCTTATATGCTTCCCTAGCTATCTGCTGCTGGTCACTATCAGAGACAGGATATTGAATTAGATACACTCGATCTGAATCAGTACGGCTGCTCTTGCAGATTTATTGCTGAAAACGAGCCTTTCTGCCACACCTGAGGATAGCAGCAAGAAAAAGAGTTACAGAGGCTTTCTTCTTGCTGCACGTAGCAACGTTGGGTGGAAGTTCCCCATTTCATCACCTACGTTCGTCAGCCTGCCCTGCAGAGTTAATCCTGGTGACAATCGGCACCTATGCAAAGCACTCAGATATTTTCTTTGACGGTGGCAGGAAATACTAAATCTAGGGAGTTCAGCACAAAATATTTCTCAGCTGCAGAGAAATGCGGGTGAAAATTCTTTGAGTACGACTTGGTTAAGAGCACCATCCTCATTAGCATAACAAAGAGAAATTATTTGTACAAAACCACCCCCCCCTTAAGGTACTCCGCGTTGTTTTCCAAAGTTATTTTCCCAGAGACACGGAGAAAGGCTGGGGTTGTGGTTTGGGCGGGCGCAGGAGGAGGTTGTTGATGTTTTAGGGAAAAACATGAAAGCTTGCCTTGCCGCTCCTCCGCTGCAGAAAGAACCGGCTGCTGGAAGTCCCAACTTCAAAGACCAGCGGTAGGGGAAAACTGCCATCATTTGATTCGCTAAATCCAGAATTTACTTAAAAAGAACGATTCCAAGGAAATAGCTGGAAGTTTCCTCAACAGCAAAAGTCAAAGTCCGAGTGGCCAAACCTTTGAACCATGCATCCGTCCTTCCATGCCAGCTCCAAGCAGACCTCCATCCACTCCTCCCAGCCTTAGCTTGCCGAGCCCCAAGCGAGAGGAAAACACGCACAGGGGCAGCATCCGAAGGACACGACTCCACAGAAGCAGCCCTGACACACGTGGCAGCACGCCCAGAAGCTCGGTCCCGCGCTTGGTTTTATTAAGAAACGCACAGGTGGCTGCACTCCGGCAAGAGGTACTTGGGAGCTCTACCACGGTGAGTCAGTAATCGCTTTTATTTCTCTGTATCATAAAAATCAACACAGGTGCCCGAGTTAGACCGCTTGGATTTACGGTCTTTTGAAAGAATTTAGTAAGTGAGCAAGAAAAAAAAATAACCTGAAAAATACAAATGAATTGGCTGGGTTCAAAACCCGCGGTAAATACTTTTGAAAGCAATGTTCTCATCTGGGAGTATCACAACAGCTGTTCATCGGGAGCCACCTCAATACTTAGTCCAACTCCCAGCCAGATTAACTCCTTGCCATTGGAAACGAGCCCTTTGCCAGCGGGTCGCCCACAGAAAGCAACGGGATGGAGCAGAACCGCTGAGAACAAGCAGCTGACTGAAGGGAAAAAAGAAAAAGCCGTAAAGCCCAACCAAATAAACCCATGACTGGCCCGAAAGACTTAGCTGAACAGGTGTACGTGTGGGTGGGAGAGGGCTGGGGGAGAAAAATAAAGAAGAAACCTTTAAACAAAGCCTCCACTGCCGTTCTGGTCACTGGAGTGGGTACACACAAAATAACGTACGCACAAACAACGTTTCCGAACAATTCAGCACCTCACCGAAGGGTTTTTGCGTTTTCTTTGAGAGGAGACGTGATTATTGATCTCGGGTTTCAAAGCACGGGACCGATGTATCACAGGGGTTATTCTATTTCAAGGCATGATGAGTAAGAACGAAAACAGGAAGGTGGCGAGCTGCAATCAAAAAATGGATCAAACAGCAATTCAAGCGTTCAGAATCCTTACACCATTTCACAATCCTAACACGGGATTAGAAATCCAGCTTAGCTACCCACACAGCAAATTAAGGTAGCCTGAACTATACTGAACAGTTCAGTGGCAGTCTTCCATTCTTTAGGCACCAAGTCAGGGTACCTGTGTATGTAATCTGGTAAATTCACCTCCAAGACACAACGGCAAACCCCAGGTTACTTAAAAAGCTCAAACCTCTGTTTCTTCATGGGCACATATCAGCTCTGGATTCACCACCGCCACCAAAGGGAAGCACGGGGCTGGTCGGTCACCCCCCAGACCCAGTTCTTTCTGCTCCTAATTTCACAGGCATTCGATTTTGGCAGAAACCTGGGGCATCCAGGGGTCCCACACGCAGGAGAAACCAGTGGCTGGTGTGGCAGAGCACGAAGGCACAGCATCCCTCTGCCACCCCAAAAAGACGAAGCAGGGGAGGCGACTACGCCGTGTCACACTGCCCAGCATAGCTCCAGCCCCACACAGCCCCAAAGCAGCCACACAAAAATGCCATCTAAGGGTGCTCACCTTCCCTTTCACCTTCCCGGCTGCACCAACATGAGAATTCATCGGAGAAATTCTGCCAACTTTGGTCTAAACTTCCTTCCGGACTGAAGAAAATATCAAGTTTTTTGCGTTTTTGTTCCCCCCAAAACAAAGAAAGCAACAAATGCCAATTTGTCAAGAGTAAAGACAATCTAAAAGGGTTTTGATTACCCAACTGTTTGGCTGAATAAATGAATGAAAGGCTTCAGGAAGTCCTTATGACTCTGCAGTACTTCTGCTGTCGATGCAGACCAGTTAAGCGTTCTCCGGTTGTAATCTTGGCTTTACCCCTAAAGCAATAGCAAAGATTATCAGCCCGTTTGTATTTGATGCCGAGATTGCTGCTGTTTATTCACGAAAACCTTTATAAATATTTCTCCAGTTCTAAAACAACAGGCGACCACGCGGTCACGTGCCAGCAATACCTCTCCCCCTCCCCTCCATTCCCATGTGCAGCCCTGTGACTAAAATACAACTCTTTGTTGTAAAACGCAATTGTGCAGCTTTCTTCCCATAATATCAAATGCCATAACTACTCAGAAGGTTTAGTTTCCTCTATTTTTAGTATTCCACAGCAAAATACCATCCTTACGTGCTGCAAGTCCTGCCAGGAACGTCTTTTGTTCACCGCTTCAACGTTAATGATAAATTTTGAACATTAACAGTACAAAGTGTGATTTAAATCAAAGCCTAAACCATAAATGTAAAAGTAATTTAAACTAGGGAACTGGAAGCAGCGATTTAAATAATTTCATTTTGCAAATACAGTTCTCCTAAAGAACTATTTGCTTTCACTGGTTGTTAGTTCTTGCTGAGTAGGTAAATAAGCTACATGCATCTATTTAAGCGATTATGAAGCTTAATGTAACTCCAGTTCTTTTATTTTTACATTTTAGTAAGTATACAATTTACTTGGCCATTTTTTTAACCAGTGATTCCTAAGTGCTTCAGAAATTTGGTAACTCTTAGAGCACCTTTATTATGGTGATCAGCCCCAGTTTCCAGAGCGCTAACCCAAAGAAGCCGGAATTAACCAGTTTTGACTCTTTCCTTCGCCAGATTAAGCGAGCTCCAGGATACCAGGACTGGTCCCCACTGCCCACCACGACCAGTTGCACCGAACTTCTCCTCCTGTCCCAACAATTACAACGATCTGCAGGCATCGGTGAGAGCGCCATCAGCAATGCAGCCCACCTGCCAGGAGGCACCAGGAGGCTGCAAGATCTGCACCAGAACAAAGAGCTCTTGCTAAGTGCTTTTATTAAGATGCAGCATTTAGAGTTATTTTGACTTATTTAGCGTTATTTGGACTTCACCTGCCACAACTCTGAAGTAAAGGTGGGGCACACAACCGCCGGCTGCTACCCTGCTCGTAACGCAGCTCGCTTCGCAACCGCCCCGATTATTCTGCCAGGAATAACCACGGTAAAAAGAAGCAGTGACCACCTAGATCGGTTAAATCCAAGCAGAAGGAAAGGAGCTATTCTAGGATATTCAACGTGAAAAACAAAGACTTCCCATCTAACTTGACTGTATTTGTAGCTCACTAACGTTATGCGGCTGCTGCACCGATACTAGAGCAGCCAACAGTCACCGCGCTGCAACCCATGGAACACAACGCTCAATTTTATATGCATATTTAATAAAAAGGGCTTTAAAAACACGTGTCCATCTAAACACTCAAGCATCCACCAGTACAGCTACCTTTACCTCTCCTCCTCCTGCGGATACGCTACTCCGTGGTCTAAGCGAATGGTCACCCAAGACTTCCCAAGCTGCACAGCACCATCTCTGCTTCGAGTACGCATTTCTAAATAACGTGCATGACAACCTGCAGCACGTTGTGCCACCAGTGCTTACCGTGAACGCCTCCGAACGACATCCAGGAACTTCAGATTGCACAGCCAGATGTGCCAGGTTGAGCCCTTATGCGTTACACGGTTTCTGCCCTAGTGCCAGACCTAAAAGGCTTCCAAGTCAAGACAGGAGGCATATGAAAAGTGGGAGGAGAGGTACAGAATGATTTTTAAGGCTTTTTATCATCTCTCCCTATTGTGCCAGTTTGTTCTTCATTACCATTTACAGCTTTTACAGCTACTCGTGCCCCACGTTGACTCACGATGCAAAATCCCATTTCCCGAACAGCGCCCACTGCTCCTTCCCCTGGGCTGCCCCTGGCCGAGGGGGAACCCGAAACACCGTGGTCCTTCAAAACCCACGGGTGAAAGGCACCTCAACGTCACCGAGCAAGGCGATGATGCTGGAGACACCACTTATTAAGGTCACACCACGTTAACAACCAGCTCTGAGCCTTTTGGGATGGGACGAGAGGCAGGATACCGAGGGCTGGAGGAAAATCAAGCAGTAGGAGGCACGGTGATACGTGATGAGACCAACTGGGTACGTGACACCATATAAAATGCCAGCTCAAATGACCCATCTGGATCCTCACCACGCTGTGGAGGGAGAGGAGTGGGAATGGGGCACGCCAGCCGTGGGTCACAGAGCTCGCCGGGAGCAATTATCCCTCCCGAAACCGAAGGGAAGTTTGACACTGAATCAAACCCGCGCCAACCCGTGGTTGCGGCCCCGGCTCCTCTCTGCCTGGCAAGCGGAGCAGGCTCCGACGGAGCAGCAGCCCCAAAAGGCAGATGTTATGGAAATTCATATTTCATAAACACAGTTAATTGTGACAAGAGGACTATAAAAATCCTTGTACTGCTTAAATTATTTCCCCGCTTAGAGCAACTCTGCCACCCGAAAATACCGCGCGCCGCGCTGTGTACTGAACCGGCGGCACTGGTGATAGCGGTAGGGCTGAATTAAGCACCAGAAACAAAATCCCCAGACCTTTAACAACTACGAATTAATTTTTCTGCGCGTAATCGAAACGGCCATTTAAAACCAAATGACATGCAATTGTTATTATTGCTCGTTTTCCAACCTAACGCTGCATGCATTTAAATACGAAAATTGTACTTCTGAAACAAACATTGCTGCTATCAGTGAAAACTGCTACTGTAAATCACATCAGCGCTAGGCAGGCGTCACCACCTTGAAGAATCCGGTAATGCCTCAAGCTTTGCTAAGAAACTCTTCTCTCTCCATCCAAAATCAGAAAGGAAAAAAACAGAAAACATCAACAACCAAACACCTACTAACACGGAGATCCTGCAAACGTGCAGGCACATAGGCAGGCAAAGAATAGGTGATTCACAGACTGCCTTTGAATAAATGTACACATTTACTGATGCGTACAGATCCTCCGGTAAGCTGTATAATAGATTTGCATCCTGACAAGCCTCCTTGCATACAATGGAGATGTATTCAAGTTATATAATTTAGGGGGGAAAAATGTCATTGAGAAAACATGATTTTCCTAGCTGGTTTTGTTTGTTTAGCAACATGCTTTTTAAGATTTTTTTTCTCCACTTTTATTTTGTAAATACTTTTTTTTTTTCCAATGCATAATAGTGTACATCTCTATTAGGTAACAGCTGACATGCTAACGTTCACTAATGCAAGTGTAAAAGTTAGAAACAAGGTCTTGTTCAGCTCAGAGGGACCTCTAGCTCTGGTGGTACACGGTTCAGAAACCTGTCCCCTGCGAAAGGAAGGGGAAAGGCTTCAGCTGCTCTTCCCCACCTGTAGATGGGCAGCTGGGTGAGAAGCGGAGGATTTCAGCTCTGCAGTGCGCACATCATCTTTCACATCTCTGCTGCCAGCACAAGGAGCAATGCCTGATCGCCCTCCTGCAGCTTGTTTACATGCTCCGAGGCATCAAAATTTTCTATTTCCCCTCCAGAGCTCTCCAAGTAGGTACCAGCCAGGCTCAGAATTATTTTTGCTGCTTCCTCAGGATGCTCTGAAGTTTACATAAAATGTGAAAAATCGCATATGCCACTGAGTCAGGAAATCAAAATAGGATAGGCTGTTCCTGGCTCTGAATAATACTTACGGAACTGCAGCTGGGTTCATTTTAAAAGTACATAACTCTTATATAAATAAACAGTATTTGGTGATTCAAAGATTACTCGATGCAAAATAAATAGTATTTGAGTATTTGGTGACTCAAAGATTACTCGATGCATAGCTACCTGCTATGGTTTCTCACGCTCGAGCACTCACGTTCACGTGGACACGACTTGCTGTTAAACCCAAGCCCAGCTCCCTGCCCGGCTGGCTGTGCAGACAACGAGCGACTTCAGAAGGTGGCCACCAAGCCGCAGCCATGCCTCTTTTCCAAGGAGCTGGGGGGCATGGCACCGCCACTGATCTCACCGACACCATCCATCACTTCCACGGCTCCTGGCGAGGTTTTGGGGCCAAGCAACAGGCCTGGCTCTGCAAGCATCACTCTGCCTCTACGAGGGGTTAGCAGCACTGCCAAACATCGATGGTTCCAACCCAAATTTCTACGCAGGGCTCCGTAAAGGTTCACCGGCAGCTTCACTCGGGCAACGGGGCAGAGCAGGCACTGGCATCTCCAAATCCCACCGAAACAACCACCCAAAGGCACCCCCAGCTGGAGCACCGCCATGCATCGTGCCACCCAATGTGCTCACAGAGCATGACCAAGGGCACATCTCCACCAGAAATAACTTTTTATTATTATTATTTATTTGCTCTCTCTCTTCCATGGAAACCTATTGCAAACTCAGAGCTGAAAATGACGGATGCGGGTGTATTTAGGGGAAACCCTCTGAATATACGTGCTGTTTGCCGGAACGAGCACCTCGGGAAGAGGAAGAGGAGGAGATGCTAGGGAGGAAAACCAGAGCCAAGGCTGCCCCAGAGGATGCAGCTCGGGGACCCCCAGGACGAAGCCCGCTGCTCCGCGGGGCTCCGCGCAAACTTCTGCTGCGCCCGGGCGTGTTTTCGCGCATCACCCCCCCCCCGCGCATCCTGACCCCCAAATAAATAAAATAAATAAATAAATAAAAGCAGTCACGGCCGAACAACGAATCCCAACCGCGGCGCTGCGCTCCCGCACCGCCTGCTGGCCGCCGGGGCCGGCTGTCCGGCCGGCCGCCCACCCCCACCCCCCCGCGCAGGCTGCGCGGCCACCCCGCCCTGCGCGCAGCCTTGGGCGGTGGGTGGGGGCGAATAAAGCGAGGGAGTAAAAGAAAAAAAAAATAAAATAATAAAACAAAACGAAAACGGTAACAACGATTAGGAGGATAAGTATAATAAAATCGGGAAGAAAAAAACAATGAACGCGACGCGGGCGGGGGGCCCCGCGCACCCACCTTGCATCCCCGCCGCCGGCTCCGCCGCGCTCGGCCTCGGCTGCTGAAAATAGGGGGCAGGCGGCGGCGGCCAATCAGGGCGTGCGGCTGCCCCCGCCCAGCCAATGGCGACCGCCCGCCCGCCGGCCCCCGGCCAACCAGGGCGCAGTCCCGGCCGGCGGCCGCCAGGGGGAGGGGCGCGACTACGCCGGGAGGGAGGGGGGGGGAAGAGGCGGGGGCGGGGCGGGTGCTGCCCGCCTGCGGGCACGGCCTCGCCCTGCTCCCCTCCCCTTTTACCCCCTCTTTCACCCCTTTTTTCCTCTTTCCAACCCTATTCTTCCACCGCCCTTCCCCGTATTACCCCTCTCTTTGCCCTTTTCCTCCCCATTTTCCTCCCTCTTTCTCCTCCATTTCCCCTCTTTTCCTCCCCCCCCCATTTTTCTCGCCCCCTTTTCCTTTTATCCCATATTCCTTCTTTTCCCAATTTCTCCATTCTCCCCCTTTTCTTCCTTCTTTCCATTTTCTCCCTTTTCCTTTCCTCCCCCCTTTTTCCCTCTTCCTCCTTCATTCCCCTCCATTTCCTTCCTTCCCTTATTTTTCCCTTTTCCTTCCCCCCATTTTTCCTCTATTTCCCCCCTTCTTCCTTCTCCCATTTTTTCCTTCGTTTCCCCCTTCCTCCCTTCCCCCATTGTTCCTTATTTTCCCCCCATTTTCCTTTCTTCCTCCCCCTATTTTCCTTTTCCCCCATCTTTCCCCATCTCCCTTTTTCTTTCCCCACCTCTTCCCCTTTTCCCCCTTCCTCCCATTCTTTCCCCTTGTTCTTAATTTGTCTCTCCCATTCCCCCCCCCCCCCCTTTTTTTTTCCACTCAGAAAGGGGAGTGGGTGCCTTCTGCTTGACACCTGCCCCTCAGAATCCGGGGAACATTTTGGGAATTTCAGAAGGCAGCAGGATGGATATACATACATATATATATACTTATATATATATAATATATATGATTTTATATATATATATATATATATATAAACTAAAGTTAATTCATTAGTGTGTTTATAAACTTTTCAATCAACAAAATTCAAAAAACTCAACAGTAGAGGGGACAAAGCACAGCTCAAAACTTCCTTTTGTGTTTTTCTCTTTTCCCCCCAAGCCTAGTGACAACAGTACTTGGTAAGCTCAGAGCGAACCAAGACGGGAAACCCTTGCTGGTGCCGTGCTCCTCACCTCATCCCCTGCGTCTAAAACAACTAAACCCTATCTCCTGAAGACTCTTGCCTCAACAGGCCACACGGTATTAATTTGCTCTGTGCTTTGCTAATGCAGGATAATACACGCCGTGAAGTGATAGAACCGATACCAACACAAATCCTGATGCTAATTTACAGCAGAAAGCTTTTCTTTAAGCAGACGAAGACAGACTTCTTTCTCAGGTGCCCCAAGAGCCGAGGAGTCGGTGGTGCTATGAACTGCTGACAGGCAACCAATAACTGTGACAAATTATACATTCGTGGCATCTGCAGCAATCGATAAAGTGACTCACCAAATTAATAAAATATAGATCACAAAGCATACGTTTATATTAAAGAATAATTTCGTGATAACCAAGTAATGCGGACGCTTCCAAGCATAAGATTAAATTACATGCTGAGCAAATCTGGCATTTTGTGATAAACTGCAAAAATAGTCTTTGCAACAGCAACTGAGGAAGAACATTGCTGACATCGTCTATAAACATGTTTTATAAAGCATAACCAAAAGTAACAAAAAAAGTCACTGAAGTGGTGGTTAAAAAATTCACAACCATATCCACAATAATTACTTTCGAGACTTTCTGCTTTGTAATTTATTCCTTCAAAAGCGTTGTTCATTTAGGAGTTAAAAAAGTTCTCCCTACGTAGCAGACTATTCAAACTAAACTAATTCTTTACCCAATTGGACTTCAGTAGCCGTATTTATTGGGATAGACAAAGATCTCCAGCACCTTTACGGTGAGGGGGAATTGATGGAAGCAGACGAAGCAAGTCCCTCAACAGATGGATGTGATCTCCCTGAACATGTTGAGGTGCCTTAGGCCTATCCAAAGCATTTCCCTCAGCTTCGGGTTGACACAAGGCAGCATCCCACTGGCCTCCACGAAGGCCCAAACCTACACACATGGTTAAGAGTCTTACTACAAGATGATCTGCTGCTGAGAAACACCTCAAGAGCTTTTCTAACCCCACGTAAACATGACAGAAGAGGAAAAGAGCGCATCTTATGGCAGGCTTTTCCTGCGAGGAACACCACGCTGAGGCATATCCCTCAGCCTCCACCACCCAGCCTAACTCACTGCGAAGGAGCTTGGAAACATGTCCTAAAATAAGTACATAAAACACTGAGATCCTGGTTGTTAAAGTTTACAGTTAATAGTTCCTGAACCTCCTCAGCACTTGGTCTCTGTTCACTAATTATGCTGGTGTTAGAGGGCTGTCTTAAAACCGGCCTTAATCCTCCGTATCACCAAATACGCAGTGCTCTCACACAGTATTCACGTGATTAGAGTCCTGCCAGGTCTTCCAAATATTTCCTTTATAGCAAAACATCCATCATTTCCTGGAACTGTACACTCTCACAGTTACAATGCTCCAGAACTGTATCAAGTCTGGGGGTATTTTACATGCACAATGTTTCTAGCTTTCTAAGCTTCCACGGATTTCCTCACTAAACATAGGACACAAGGTCTTTCCGTCCTTCTTGCTAACTAATAAATAATGGAGGCCTAATTCTGAGATGCTGTCATGAAACAAAAAAAAAAAATCAATTAGAGCCTAAGTGATATAAAGCATTATTTGTTTATACTACCCCATTATGAATTGAATTCCTGTTTTAAACAAATGACATTTAATAATACATTAAACACGTGAACAGGAACATATTTGAAGTTATAATTCCATCAGCTCTTTCTCATGACATTTGTTTTCTCCAAGGCCATACCCACATTTCAATTTAATCTTTTATAGAATATTGCTGAGGTAATAAATATGGGACCTTAAAAAAATGGCTTCCTTCTTGGATGAGCTGCTGTCTTCCCTAACTACGACAACTTAGATCAGTAAATATATATATATATATATATTCATTCTCTGGCATATTATTAGCAACTTAAAACTTTTTTTTTTTTTTACAAAATGTTCTTTTCTTCAGAACATAGTATCTCTATTTGGAAAACATAACCAATTATTCCTCCTTTCACAGGACCATTTATTTCAAGATTTTACAAATTTTCTGCACATTTTCATTTCCTAAGAAAATACCCACACTGCTATGAATCTTCTCAGCCACCGAAACGCCACTACGCATAGCAGTAACGCATATTTTAGAGAGGCAGCAAACAGGACAAGTTTCAGAATTACACCCACCACCCTTGAGATAAGATGAGGCGAGAGCACTTTTCCTTGCCATAAATTACCACTGCCTCCTATCAGCAATTATTTAACTTCTAAAATAGATGCAGCGCAGACAAATTATGAACTATAATTATGCAGATTTATCCATGATATTGAGACTGCACACATGCATATATGTATATCCTAGTCTATGCTGAAACGCAACTGTATGCATAATGTTAAGAACTATCATCAAATATATCAGGACATCTTTACCTTGTCTCCCAAAACGACAGTGTTTCTACCCTAAATATCTGAAAGCCATTTCAGAGGGTAAAAATGCCCACTACTGTTCTTTCTCCCTATGGTACCAGTCACTTGATCCCATTGTATTCTCTTCCCCAAAACCTTCCTCCTTTGCAAACCACAGTGCAAAAACCGAAGTTCAAAGGAGTCAGAAGGAGCACCAGCTGAGTTCCCAGGGGACAAAAACCAAACCAAAACATCACCGAGTGCAATACTGAAGCCCCATCAGGTCCAGACAACTATATCCTTTAAATAACCAAAAGCTGGAAGTATTAGCAGCATCATGCATAGATGTCCTGTTTATGGCTAATGCTGGACACAGCACACTGAGCTTCACAACAGTTACGGTCTGATCCAGCTCTATAATCATTTCATGAAATACTTCAAGACTAAGTCACCTCATACTTTTTCCTGGAGAGAAAAAAAAAAAGAATTATTGAGCATCTTAAGTCACTCCATGAAAACAAATGAAAATTAGGCTATTCCTGCACCATTCTGACTCAACACAAACCTCTGCCACGTTCTGAAAAGATGCTTTGGTCTTGGTAGGACCACCATTTCTCCCAAAGATGCCACGCTTCTGCTCAATCTCTCCGACGCCGAGAAGTGCTGCCTCTCCAACAGCTCTTGTTCATGCATCCTGTTGTTCAGGTATATATCTGAGATGCAGGATAACACTGCAGATCTTTAAGAAAACCACTGCTTCCAGGTCACTGTTAGCTCCCACACCTCTTCAGAAGCCCTGCTCCTACCTGCATGGCCTCACATTTGCCCAGAGCTGGCACCAGCGCTTGCTGGGCTAGGGAAGGGCAGATGCATACAAGGGTCTGGAGGTAGGCTCAGCAACCTATATGCTCAGGGATTCAATATTTCTTTCATTCACTTCCTAAAACGTCAATTTTACAGCATTCATTACGCAATGAACGTTATGTAATGATGACCTTGGGTGACTTTTTAACCTAAGCATTTCTTACCATTATCCCTTGTGCTCCTAATAGGGCTTAAAAATGCCAGATTCCCTCACATCTGGGTTCTCCATAGAAACTTAATAAAAAGATGGCAACTTAATGCAGTTGTCTTTTTCCATGCTGGTTTTCAATGGTGATAGAATATATTGCTACAATAAAAAGCCTTGATACTTACTGATTTAAAGCACAAGACAAATGCTATTTTTAAAGTCAAAACCTGTTAAAATGATGGGGATGGGGTTGGAGTTTTGGTTTCTTATTGGAAGAGTGAAGATTATTTTCTTCTTTACTTAGAGTGAAAATTCTGAATATTGTACATGCACATTCACATCATTTTGCAAAACTGTCAACACCAGATATGTGCTTCCTACTTTGAACTATCTCCTTGTGTTGCAACCTTCATCTAAATTTGAAAATATTTTGGTAAACATAACTGATGTTTCATGGGTGTAATTTTGAGAGCATAAGGAATTTAAGAAAACAGTTGATGCTGTACTAAAATCTAAAATAGTCTTTCAAGAAATCATCGGCTCCCTCAGATCAGCAAGCTAATAAGATAACCATCTAGAAATGGGAATCTGTAGTCCCTCTACTTCCTCCTAAATTTTCCTCCCCGAGGAGCTGTTTTGGAGCTATTGAGCTCCTTTTGAAGAATATCTGTATGTTCTATTGTGGTGAAATATTTAATACGTTAGTTAAATAAAAGATAGTTTCTCTTCTCCTAACGCATTTATCCAAGTCCTTGTATCACAACGTTTACCAGAATGGGCTTTTACTCCAAGTGCAGATTGTCACAGATAGGTAACAGTAATAAACATCCACATTTTTCCCAGATAAAGAAAATAATGTGAATAGAGCACTAAAAGTGCTACTGGCACAACATACATCTTA
Organism: Oxyura jamaicensis; assembly: GCF_011077185.1. Taxonomy (NCBI): domain Eukaryota; kingdom Metazoa; phylum Chordata; class Aves; order Anseriformes; family Anatidae; genus Oxyura; species Oxyura jamaicensis. The sequence goes on along the minus strand of NC_048896.1, from coordinate 89,395,192 downwards.
GAAGCACAGGGCTGAGAAGGATTTTGCTTTGGACGTTACAGGGACTATATGAACTAAGTCCTGTCATCAACTTGAGCTTCCAGTCAAGGAAACCCTTTGCCACCCCTCTCACTGGAATGCTGCAGTGGAATTTGGGCACTCTGGCAATAAGGATACCTCCTCTAGGACTCAGCCTCAATTAATTCCGTGTTTGTTGCACTGGTTTTGTTTCAGTGGCCATTGGGTTTCAGTTCTTTCACTATTACTCCATACTGCATCTCTCTGAAGATGAGTACTTTAAATTCCTCACATCTCCCTCTTACCTGATAGTCTCTTCACCTCCCTCAAACTGTTCAAAAAAAAAAAAAGTATTCACACTGATAAAGCAGAAAATTCTGTTCACTTGTTTTTATGCATACCACAGGGGCTGCTAATGCACATCCTGTGATCATCCAACACTATTTATCTATAATGAGGATCTTCTTCTAAGTTCCCATTTTACAAAACTCTGCCATTACTCACTTAGAAGATATGACCTTTGATTTTGCATTTTGATTTCACTTCTATTAGCCCAGTTTTCAATGTCATCTCAGTTATTTCTGTATAACATCCTGATTCTCTTCTATATTTAGGATGCCTTCCAATTTTGTCATTAGCACAACCCCTCTACTGATGCCAGGTGATCCACATTAAATAAGTCAAGCTCAATACTCTGCTGGTAACCTCTCTGGCATAACACACCTTTTAGAAAAAGGTTATTTCATCTAAAGAAACACCCGCCGGTGATTTATGTAGGTGAAAACAATCATTCTTTAGGTCTTTGGTCCAGCTGCAACCACCCTCCTTTCTTTGCTGCTTCTTCAGGCTAAGGGTTCAGATATACAGAATGAAATTGTGCCCATGGTTGCTTGCACAAAGACGGAGTCTGGCCCCTGTAACATCACAGGGCATTATTCAACAGGTGATAGTGAGCGCTGTTCTCTGGCTTCAGGTCTTCAGCACTGCTGGGCAAACCCTGAGGAATCGGCCTCCTTGGCTGGGGTCACACACATACTTTGTGGATGCTTTAGCACCAACCTTCAAGAAGGTAAAAAACAAACCTTAGCTTGGTTCCTCGCTTCTCCTTGAGTGCTTCTGGTAGCTCATAAGGTAGAGGTCCGTAATTCTCAGTAGCAATAAACACCAGTTTTCAGGAGTCTCAAATTAATTCACAGTACGCTTCTTAGTATTCCATAAAACACGCACCACTTGCAAGTGCTGAGGGCTGAGCTGAAGTGGTTTTTTTTTGAGCCAAGTAATGTCTGAATTTCAAAACAGAGTGGTTGTTTGGAAATGGAGAACTGCCTGGGGAAGGTGCGAGAGGCTGCCCCGCATGCAGCTTGCCTGCCTTTGGCGTACCGGAGCCTTCAGAACCTGTAAGAAATGGTTCTGCCAAAAAATAAAATAAAATTAAGTAGCTTAACCATGTTTAGAAGCACTGCCAACACCGAGGCGTCAAACCAAAGCGTTTGCCCGTACCTGTCTCCCTATCCCTAGAATGATCAAACAACGTCTTTAAAGCGGTCCAAGACCGCCTGCGAGGCGTTGGAGGCGAAAGGAGCAGAGCCAGGAGGCACGGCACGCTGCAGCCACCGCCTCCGCTGGGAGCATCCTCGGGGTGAGGCGTCCAGAGCCCAGCCGTGCTTATCGCCAAAAGGACGGCATTTCTCTGCAGAGAGACGGCAGCAGCTTGAGGACCAGCGCTGAGGCGTGTTCGACAAAACGCTGTCTTTTAATTACACAATTATGCAGGGCTCAAAGACGCAGCGCTCAAGTTCGGCAGGCGCTCGGCGGAGGGGCGTTACACAACCCTCGTTCCTGGCACACAACCTGCTTCAGCGGTTACACGCTGAAGCCACATGTGTGCAAGATGATTTTTCTTAAACGCTTACAACAAAGTCATAGTTATGAACTTCAGTTAGTTTTGTGCTCATTAGATCAGAGCTGTTTCCCCTTGATGTAGTATTAGATCAGACATCACTAAAACTGCCTTTGTGTGTGTGTGTGTATATATATACAAAAACACTTTTCCCTTTGTTCTGCAAAACAAACTCTTAGTAGAAAAGTGCTTATATTAAAGCTACGTAGAATTAAATGTCAATTAACAGTTAATAAGAGTCTTAAGATAACGTTTCAGTTCTATCATATTGCCGTAATAAACTAGCTGCAGAATTGACATTGTTTGGTTTCAGCTATTGTTTTCCCTTGGAAGGAAACTATCAGTTGATTAAAAATCCTCTATGATCTTAAGCATTCACAGCTCAATTGGCAATGCTTAACTTCACTGTTTGCACACAAGGGGGTCAACACACCTCATTTCACTTGCCTACCTGCTCATCTCAGCTCTGCAAACAGAAGGAAGGGTTTATACAAATTATACATATACAATTAATATCTTAATAATAGATGTAATTAAAGAAGTTATTAGCGTGCTCCTTTAACTGAAGCAGATGTACTCTGTCCTTCCCTCCAGTCCTTCATAAGCTCTAAACCTAGCACACACCAAAGGAAATGCTCTGTGTGGCACAACTTGCTATTTAGTCTATCCAGAGTGACGTTATTGCCCAATTAGGATAATATAAACCCATTTTTCAAAAAAACTGTCTTTTTTTGAAAATGTCTGAAATACAGAAATCAATCTATTTATTGAAGATGTAAACTGGGTAAGATAAGCAATAATTAACATTCTTCCTTGCCTTCTACATTGACACTCTCACTAGAGCAAGGCTTCTTACTAGAGCGAGACTTCTTCACGCAGTCCATCTTTTATAACATGCAAAGGAACAGAACGGTTTTGATGGGTAAATCAGAAACAACAGCTTCAATTTTATTTTTAAGATCATCCATGTTCCTATGTTCCTTTTTGGAAGAGTTTGGAGGCTTCAGAAACTCTAAAAATGGTTCTGCCAAAAAAATAGAGGCCTGATCATTTTTAGAAGCACTGACAATGCTAATGCTTCAAACCAGACTGTCTGCCTGTACCTGATGTTCCTTTCTGTGAACACAAGACCTCTGTATTTCTACAAAAAGCAGCAACAGATACTGTAATGAAGACTGAACTCTACGATACTCTGAAGCATCTAATTTCAGTTCTTTTGACGTACATCTACGTTGCATTTTACGCACATACCTCATGGCTAAGTTCATTTTTACATAAATTTATTTAGTAAATATAGCTTGTAGGAGCATTTAACAATGTTCCACGTCAACCAACTTGCACATGCTAGGCTAAAAGTGTTTTAATATGTTAGGAAAAGGACATAAAGTTCAACAATTAGCTGTATGCGCCTTTTTCCACCATTAACCTAATAAGAAGGTGGCAACTGGAAGCAGGGTGGGTTTAAAACATCCTCTGGCACATTCTGCAGTATGACACACGTGGTCCAGGTCACTTGACATAACAGGAGCAAACATCCTCGTTCCTTTTCCAACAACACAATGCTACCGCAACCAGCTGCTTACAAAGTACCCAGTGCGTTATTTACAGGGACGTAATACTGTTACAGCATCTGGAGTGACTCTCAGTAAAACCCATATGAATTTTTCAACATATGGCCTCTGTGTTGCCCCACTGTCAGTGTTCAACACCCTCTTTTAACCTATCTGCCAAAACATGAAACATATTTAATATGACAAAAAACAGATGCAAGAAGTGCTTTAACTTAATTCCAACCATAAGTAGTTGTAGGGTAGGGACAAAATGCTAAAGACTTCCAGTTTTATAGGAATATATTTCCAATCTCTTTGGTAACGTGACATCTCCACAGGACAAACGGGCTCCAAATGCACTTTTGCAAGACCCATCCGTGTGTTTCTCCCACTGCTCCTGACAACTCCTCAACCAGCAGAACAAACATGCGAGCGACAGATGAGCAGCTTCCATCGTGTCCCAAGGACTCACAAAAAATCTAACCATTTTAAGTGCTATGAACAAGGTTATTTTTATTTAAACACAGAAGAAAAACTCCATTGAGTTTTGAAAAAAAAAAAAAAAAAAAAGAAAAATAGGAAGATGTTTAAGAAGGCAGAAAAGAGCACTGGAGCTGTCCTTGGCATGGACAAAGCTACGCTCTTGACAAGAGTTGAAAAGCAACAGCCACTCAAGAAGAAACTAGTATCGACTTGTTTGAACTAGAAACTCCCTATACAAGCTAAGCAAACAATGTTATCCTTTCAATAACCCCAATACTTGAAACAGAAATAGCCAAGCAAACAAACATGTTCAACAATATTTTGTCCTTCTGTGGTATCTCTCATCTGGGCCACAGAATTTTCTGCTTAACACTGGGATGTAGCAATTTTTATACCGTAAAGAAGCTGGAAGAAAGATCTGAGTCACATGAGAGCCTTCGTATTGTTTGACTCAGCCTCCACACATGCAAACTTCACATGGTATAAATTAACCAAATGTCCTCAACAGGCATTTAAACAGATATTTAACCACATTAAGTGTCAAATACTTTAGAACTAGAAAGCAGGAGTCATTACAAGAACTCAGATTTAAGAGTAAGACCCACACAACACTGTAGAGGTAAAAGAAATGAAAGCCAGCAGGATGATGGTGCAAGATTTGTAATTCTTTATCAAAAGTACAGCATTCGGGGCAGAAAAGTCTTTGCAGACATCCGTAGAGTACCGAACCCTACAAGAGTGATGTCCACAGTATCTGGTTAGGAAATCCAGTCTCATCTCTTTGAAACCCAGCACCATTTAACATACTTCCTGCTATAAACACTTCAAATGTCCAAAAGGAAAAGCAGTGTTGATATAAGTAATTATAGGATAATTGAAAAATGTTTTTACTTTTATTACAAAATGCTGCTCTGTAATTAGTATGTTGTGCCTAAATAATTTCTAAACTATGCCTAGAAAGACTGGACTTAACTCTTTTTTATTATTTTTAGTAAGTACAACGGATAGCGGAGAAGAGAAAAAATTAGTCACAGCAAAATAACATTCCAGACATGAGATACTGTTACAACGAGATCATCTGAATGTCATTTGATTATATAACATCTGATAAATCAAAACCAAGAGACACTAAAAAATGTTAGAAGCTAAGCTATCCCCCTCACTTTTCTTCCAACTATTTTTAATCAGGTTCTCATTTTAAAATTGCTCAGTTATTCCATTTGCTGAGAACAGTATATTCTGAATCCGAAACGCCCCACCCACCCCGCCTCCATCCACTGCAGAAGAAATCCCACCAAAGTGGTAAACTGGTTATTTAAAAGCGACCATTTGAAAAGACGAAATTTTCCTTGAATCCACTAGACTTTCAGGGGGTATGAGGATAACTTTTGTTAAATGGAAAAGTAGGTTAAAAATATTTGACTACTTCTTAAAGAAGTGGCAAAACTGACATTCAACTTCCAAGCAAGTGAAGGATAAAACCAGCAGGATCCACTGCAGGCAGAGACCAGGACAGAGCTCCTACCCTAGCTACAGGGTGCAAGGAAAGGGGCAAAGACCCTGTAAGCTCAGAAAAAACTGACCCCTCACAACTTTTTTTTTTTTTTTTGGAACAGTTTTTGCTAATTTCTCCCCAGTAACTAGAGTTCAGGACTGCTAATGTACATTTTTGTGCAATAAATGTTTAATTTTCTTTCATTTTTTTCCTACTGAATTTAGAGCACATTACAGTCTAGCTCTTAAAAAAGAACTGTAACTCAGAAGAGAGTAAGAATGCCGAGCCTGGATTTAAGAAATGTTTATAGTCCCAAAAATGTATGTAAATCAACTTGCTATCAACCTAGTGGTCTAGTCATGAAAAAAAATTGAAGGGACAGAATTACCTGTCAAAAGAAAAGATGAAGAAGCTTAGTGATTTAAAAAAAATATATACAAATTTGGCTAAAATTTGATGATCCTACTATGGCTCAAGAGCAGAAACAGATTCCTATCACCTGTTACTTACACAAAACCACAAAATGGTAGCAAAGTAGAAGTAAACAGAGTGCATTAAATTAGTTAATTCTCTTCCAGGGTTCTCAATATTTCCTGGTTGTTCAAGCCTGGAACAAAAATAAGTAGGAATACGTCTATATGAAATCTAGCACTTCAGGCTTGACAGGAGATGAGGGGGAGAGGTAGGATGTGTAACCGAATGTGCCCTTTGGAAGCACACTTAGTCTCAACTGTTGTAAGGTTATTGACACTTCAGAAAACCAAAACCCAGAGTTACTGAGGGACGTGAAATACTAAACCTGTGGAAAATACTCTTCGCATTGTTTCCTTGTGCTTCTCCAAAGCTTTATTCGTTTACTCTGGATTTGAGCAGATGCATTTCTTTTGCTGTTAACAACCAACCAGTATGAAAACTACAGAATTTGAGGCTTTGGGCAAGTGGAGGCTGTATCAGCCACCGGGGAATAAAGACTGACCAGGATCACCACCAGAATCCATATAACACACTATAAGAAAGGGAAACCATGTAAGGTCCTCGATTTCAGTACATACTCTGGGTGTCACAGAGATTACTCCCTCCTTGAAGACGAGATTTGAGGAAGCCTCCTGAAGAACGAAGACATTGCAGTTAGGAAAATGGATTTACGGCACCAGTCCTGAAGAACCGCACAGTACTACCCCATGGAGTACTTTATCCTGTTGACATTCCAGCAATGTAGTCTCATTCAAAGAGGAAAAGAAGACAAGCACCCATTAACCTTTAAGTTTATGAGTATTCTTAAGCTTCTAGTTATCTTAGTTGAAGGGATTAAAAAATCACTTAGTATACTAACATACAGAAACCAGTCTAAGAATTGAGCTGCGCGATAGGCTGAATGAATCATTATTTTAGTAGTCTTGCTGCTAGCACCAGATAAACACACAGCCCCCATCTATGACCTCCAAAAACGGCAAGGGGCAGCTGAAACATCAAAACTTTCCCCATACATATCCAACACGACGGGGTGCACAGCAGTGATAAAGTCACACCCAGCACTCCCACCTCATGTAGGCAACCTAAGACAACCTGTATTGTGTCCAGCTGGAAGTATTTTAAAGGTTTATCAACTTTTGTCACCTCCAAAGCTTTGGCAAAAGTCATCATCTGGAGCTCAGAAAAATGTTATCATTTTCTTTAATACATTTAATATGTAATAGGCCGGCATGATTTACATCTATTGGCAGATTTTAGTTTATTTGAAATGTTAATTGGTAATTAGTGAAAACAGCCTTTGTTATAAACAGTAAAATTATAGATGTGCAATTTTTTCCTCTAATTATATTACTTCCTCTAGTTTGTTATACATTACACATTTGTTCTATCACTCACACAACAGTGGGTTTGCTGTTTCCAGAAAAACAAAACCGGATCTTCTTTCTTTTCACGACACTACACCGAGAAAGTGCATGCAAGAAAAAAAAAAAGGAAAACTACCACCAGTTTTTAGTATAAAGGTAAAGCTGTATTTGTTCTCAAGCTCATTCTTTAAAAAATAAAAATAAAAATGGTTAACTGACAGTAAGTTTGCACTTCTGTTTTTTTTCTGATATTCATTGCACATGACAAGCATCATGCTGAGAAGCACATATGTAATAAGGTTTATTATTTCTATTTTCATGCTACTCCTTGCCAAAAAGGCACAGTGAAGCCCATCTGTTGTATTTCCTGGCTGAAGTTAGAAAAGAAAACTGCACAGCACTATCACTGCAAGTGATATTGATTAAAGCACAGTTTGGAGATAGGATCTAAAGTGCTTACTCAGAGCAGGCATTCTGCCTCACTGGTACACCCAGATGAAAATAAGGCGGAAAAGCAAATAAAATATAGCACACAGGAGAAATTATCACCAGGAGACATGCAGTCCTGGAATCTGGGCAGGCAGATCCCTGATGCAAGGACTTAAGCAGAGGCTGAAGCTTCAGACAATTGTTTCTCTATCTTCAAATCTGCCTTTTTTTTCCCCACATTGGTGTTTTTCACTTTGTGCCAGTTTATAACTGAAGCATCCACCTAAAAAAAAATAAAGTTTATTTGCTGTGCCTATTTTGTACCTTGGGATGCAAGTGCTCTGACATGGTATAGAGACTGCAACTTTTTACTTTCACAAGGAAGATGGATAGTCTTCCCCCCCCCCCCCCCCCACGCACATGGTATGTCTTTACAGTGTTTCAACCGTACCAACTTCCTCACCTACGACATAAAAAATGTTCTTCCTTTTATTTATCAAGCAACACATAATTAATTCCATGTTACCTTATTAGGTGAAGGTCCATAAGCAATCAGGATGTTGGTAAAATCAGTTGGGATGATGCTAATGGATTCTAATATAAGAAAGAAGGGCCACCAAACATCAAAATTAAAGGGAAACAAAAATCTACACGGCTTATTTTGAAGGGAACAGGTAGGCAGAACACCCCAGAACAGCTGCATGTTAACAACAAGGGGAAAGTACAAATTTCTGAATTGGAAACAGTTTAGTATTTAAGAAAGCACTTACGAAACTGAAAAGGTGTATAAACCCCAACCGAAACATGCAACTGTCAACCACAAGAAGAAGACAGCTCCAAATACAGCACAGAATAGTCATAGGCAGTACCATCACAACACACAGGGGTTTCAATTAAAACATAAAGCAATTCCATGTCTTAATGTCAAGGCAACGCCAAATCCCAGGCAGTTATTTGCAGCGTGGATGCAAACACCAACGTGATTGCAAAACCTGGGATTAGGCACAAACACACGAAATATGTTCTCCACCCTGTCCCCCTCCAAAAAGTAAGCATGCTTGAGTTGCTTTTAGGGAGTGTCAGAAAGCAATGTTCTCAACATTAAAAACACAGCACAGTCACGAGCCTAAGATACATGTGGGCTCCTTAATGCACGCTGATGCAGGAGTAAGAGCTAGCTTTTTCCACGAAGATGCAGTAACAGCCATCAGGGCAACTTCCAAGAAAAACTGCTGTCCTGTATTAAATTCAGGTTCAAAGTTGAACTGCACAAAGCCACTCTTAGGCTCAGATCCTTATTAGCACTTACAGCACCTTAATTAAGTACCTAGATCAAGGCAGAAGTTCCTTTGATAAGTGACTGGAAAGGACAGAAATATCCAGACCTTATCTCCAGCCAAATCCTCATCGCTTTATGGACTTTCTTCCTCCACTAATTAGCAAGGTAACTTAGCTTGGCTTGCCACATCACTGCTAAATTCACGTACAACAAGAAGAGTTCGTACAGCAAACAGCCAATCTCCACAGAATTTGTCAAACTTTCTCCTTGAGAATCAAAAGGTCCTTCAACCGCCGTGGCTGCTAACGTGGTGTCCTCACTGAAACTGCCAGCAGTGTTTATTAACTGCTATCAGTGGTAGTAAAAATGGTAATGAAGGTTTGGTAATAAAGACATCAAACGGCATCTCATCTAAAAAGACAATTTGTATTGGTATTAATTATATTTCAACAGTGTGAGATGGATAACAGGACAATAAACCCAAGAAGTTAACCTTTCAGCTGGACACGAGGCTCTTTTATGTAGGCATGTTTGTTTTGTTTTGACTCGAGTTCAACAAATAGCTTCCTTTTATCATGTAGATGTCTGGGGGAAGGCCAAGGAAAGCAGCCATACCAGCCTCATGCTACGCATCTCCACATCGCTCTGTAACTCTATTACTTCTTGGACTGACATTAAAGGCTCAAGCAGAAATGCCTGAGTTTCCGGATATTTCCCCATTCTTCCCTCTCCTTTATCAGTGCAATAGCAAGATGATGATCTTCCAAAAAAAACACAATACCATATTGTGCAGCCTATAGATGGTTCGTGCAGAGTTTACATGTTGAAGATAAAGAATGCTTGGCGCAGAGTGGGAATCGAGACCATCCACAGAGACAGACTGACCAATTTTTGTCGATGCCTGTTAGTCAGTATTTTTGTCACAGTTCTTGTTTTAGGGCATGATCCTCAGTTCAGTTCAATTTATACCTTTTTTTTTTTCCCCACTACGTATGTAAATCTCACCCTAATTAAACCATCTCTCCCTTATTATCCAAACCTATGGCTGTTTGGAACGACCACTTTCATGAAGCATTGGATACAGTCCAAACCAAGGAATTAATTCTATGTACTAACTCTCAAGCATGTTAGAAATCAGAGAGAACTCAAGTGGTTCTTGTAACTGTATTAGTAAAGCAATAAAACAAATATAGTATTTTACTACTTGTTTAGTAATAGCACTTGACAGCCATACAGCTTTCTAACAGTAAACTAAAATCTGCTTATATTTTTACTGCTTTTTGTTGAAGCAGGAGTAATAAAGGACATTACTGGTATAATTCTTGTAGAAGTAGTAGTCATAAGTTCCATCGTTTCATTGATACAGTTTGTAACAGCTGTTATATTAGACACTTGATATATTTAACAGGACGATCACCTGCACAAACAGAAAGAATTTGTTGGTTAAGATTTTTTTTAATTACCGTGAACTAAGCTGGCAGAAGTTTAGCAGCGATTTCCATTTGAAAACTCCCGAGTAAAAAAAAAAAAAAATCTGTCCTTTATGCATGATAAAATCTAGTGACACAGCAAAAAATTGCTACTGCAGTGTCCTCAAGGTATGCCCTTCGTAGAGTCCTGCACCGCTTGCTCAGATGTGCTGCAATAATCCATTAAGTAAAAATCATTTACATGCACAAAAACAGCTCAACTGCTGAATCATGAAAGAAGTATATAATAATTATGGTTTATAGCTTTTTAGCTTGATGGTGGTATTATTTTCTTTCAGATTTTCTCTGTAAATATGTTTCAATTATTCCTTAATAGATACAGTTACTCAGACAAATTAAGTACTGAACAGTATTATTCTGTAATCATACGGAGGTGTTGGCTTTTTTTAAACTGACTTTTCACCTTGCTGTAAAACCAATAATGTCTCAGACCTCATAATAAAAATATCATTTCACAGCTAAGGAAACAAATACAGCGGTAAATGGCTTTCACAAGGACTGTAAACACAGCTGGCTAAACCTTGTTCAGATCTCACGTATCTTTAACCACACACCACACTGCTTCTAGAGATCTGATCATAGATTTGCTGCATACATCATTCACGTGATGTATGTCCCTCACCAGAGAGACGTGATACAGAGAGGAACGTTTTCTTATTTTTCTTTGCTTTTAGGTATCCTGCATCTCTTTCTTTAAATGCTTCAGCAATTCTGAGTTAGACAAAAACAAAAAATAAAATAATAAAAGTGGTCTTTAAAGTTAGCATATCTTTCAACACCCACAAAACACATATCTGAGGTCACAAAAAGCAGGGTTATTTATTGCACTGAAAGGCCTCATAGAACAGTACTGGAAAGGCACAGCAGCACGTACCTGGGGTCCTAAGCACTCACATGCTGGGTTGGTGGTGTGATACACAGCAAGTGAGCAGTGTTTTCTTTTCATTTTTGACTCTACTGGTGTCATAGGGGGAAGCCTTGAAAAATGGGAAAAAGACCCTACACAGTTCTACCAGAGTTTGTGGTAGGAAAAGAGAAGCCTTCTACAACCAAGGGTGCACCAACAGCTTCTAACAGTTCGAGACCAAAGACCCATTTTGCTCAGCAGCGTTTTTTCCTGCTGCTGGATTCGGGATAAAAACAGTGAGGCAAAGAACACGGGAAAAGGGCAAGACGAAGTAATTTGTCTCCAGAACATCCTCCTGCCTCCAGCACCGTGTGACTCAGGCAGGCCGTGAATCAGAAGTGTCTTAACGAACCCTGTGGATTGCTCTTCCACAAACGCACCTCCTCACTTCTTCAGCCCTTGCGCAACCTCAGTAAGCTACTACATCCTGCAGCAAGGAGTTTCATAACTTAGGTGATGTGTGAAGAAAGGCTTTCTACACCTACACGCAGCAGTTGCGCTGGATGCCCGCTGGTTATTGGGCTGGCAGCGGAAACAGATTTGCAAAGGTAACAGGCTCGGGGTGTAGGCCCCATCTGTGGGAAGCAGGAGCACTGCTTTATAACCCAGGGCTGGGGAGAGTATCTTAACTGCTACACTTCCATTAAAGTAGGTCAAAATCTTCCTGCTTATTCCCAGAAAGGAACTTGGTGTTCTGACTATCAATAACGGAGAGCGCAATGCTGAGTCAGGTCCTTTTCCAAGCGCAGCTCATCGGGACTTCCTCCAACAAGAAGCAGTATTGCTCCCTACCCCCACTTGCCAGTTGGATCCACGTACAGTCAATGGAGAAAGGCACAAACCCCAAGCAATTCCCGCTTTGCTCCCTGCAAACAGCTACTTTTCAACTACTCCAGCGCTCCTCACCAGCCTCCCTGCTCCGGACAGGATGGCAGATAGCTCAGACACCTGAAACTGACATTTTCACGAGAAATCAGTAAAACAAAAAAAATACAGTGTATAGCTTAATTCTGCTACTACTACTCATCTTCAAACCACACGGCTTTAATTCAATTCTCATTTTCCTCATAGCAAACTGAAGAGGCTGGAATACAGATTGGTAGAGAGTCTCATTTTAGGCTGTAAGATCAATAATCAATATATTACCAAAAACTTATGATTTAATTAAAACATCATGCACATTGCTATATCCCTAAAACACGACTTGAGTTTTTCATATTTTGAAACAACAAAAAAGAGAAAAAAAAAAAAAAAAAAGAATAAAATAACTGGAGAAAATATCAGAAAAATACAGAATTTCTTAACTACCTGATTTACCTGACAGCTAGCCATATACTTTTGCCCCACAAAACACTGAAAGGACTTTGTGGATAGCATGGTGTTGGCAGATATCTTAATATAAAATCTCTAACTCTAATACACACATTTTCCACTGTTACTTCTGACTTGCCTAATGCTGAATTTGGTGAATGATACCCTGGGTTATCACGCAGTCCTGAACATTTTTCCACTTTATTTTGAACCACAAAAAAAAAAAAAAAGAGAAGATAAAGAAAAAAAGAAAAAGAGAAAAGAGGGAAATAAACAGAAAAAAAAGGTTAAAAAACCACTGTGAAGGCTACATCCGAGCTTGACAGAAGCTCAATTCTAAAAACATCCCCTTCAGCCTACACTTCAATCATATTTTCTGCCATTTCTTAAGCATTAATGGAACATCTTCAAATGGTTTCTGCATCTTAAAATAACTTTACTAACTGCTGAAACCACAAGGCTAGATACATTTTTGTCTTGGTAGCAGCTCTGCTGATTCTCTGCTTGCTGATAACATCATGTGATCGATCTGATTCTTAAATAAACCGAGCATAAGGAAGCTGTAACTTACTGTTACCTTCTGAAAAGAACAGAAAAAAACTCAGAGGAAGTACAGTAAAGCTAGATGAGTGTCACTGGTTTGGGCTAAATATTAAAAACCATTCCTTAACACTTCACGATTTGGGGGCAACATAGTAGAAAACCAGAATTAGCAACACGGGTAAGGACAGGCAATAGATGGAGCAGGTGCAGTTGAACACCAAGCCTGTGCTTGAAAGTAGCTAGCTCAAAGCCTTGCATTCAGGCGTCATAAAGGACAAAACATTGACAGTAATGCCAGCATTTCTCCTGTTACCTGGATGGTCACCAGTGACTGAGCATCTTTCTCTTCTTTGAAAATTGATTCTCTTCTTCTCCCTTGTACTTTTATATCTAATGCTTTTTATTGTCTTGCCCCACAATCCTTTAATGCTAACAGAAGCACATAATGTAACTACAACTTAATTGATAAAAAGGGAAATGTGTCATTAATAAAAACCAGCAAAAACATTATGCACGTGTCAGTAGATACAAAAACGTAGGGATGGGTGCACAAGTCAGATTTTACAGCCAACCTAAACTATGGGTTATTACTAACGCGAAGGATATAACTTGAACTTTTATTTACCATTTCAGCTCATCCTCCACCCCATCTGTGTTTTCTCTTTCAAAATCAATGAACGTTTGTATGCAATTACCTCTAAGTTTCCAGATTAAAATCTTTTAGTTAAAACCTGGAGTTTTAGCAGTTTTTTCAACTTAAACCATGTCAGTCCAATTTGAGTTTTCATATAATAAAGTAGCTCAACTGACCTGAGTATGAACGTATGGACGTTCTACAAATCATGAAAACTCTGTGTCTACTTATTACCTACTTATCTACAAATCATGAAAATTCCACATCTATTATTTCATAAAGTGTTGCCTTTTAAAGGGCATTTAGATTTATAAAAGAGGTGGGACCTGTAAAACTGGAAAACTAAGTTGGGATCTATCCTATGCCTCAACTGCATTTGAAAATTTCTGAAAGAAACAAAAAGGCCTTCTCATCCTACAAAAGGAAAGGGGAACTATCTGGTAGCCTTTTGTAGTAACTGCTACAAATAAATCAGCCTCCTATTAGATGGGATATAAATGTAGTGCAATTTTAACACCAAGTTCTAGTCAAGATGACAAGTTTTTCAACAGAAAACACAGCTCTATTCACCTATAAAAATGGTGATAAGCCTGTACTTCATGGAACAAGTTCTGCCCAACGACATGTAGTGAACAGATGAATTTCAGGAACCGGAGTGCAAACTTCTACAAAACAAGCTCTGCAGTACTAAGGATGAAGTAAGAATTGAGAGGGGAACCGCATCCTGACCAGAAAACTGCACAAAATGACAAAAATCTGAATAGAAGCAAACTTCTGTAGTAAATCAGAGCGCATAGTAAACCAAATAATGAGGAGACATGCAGGAATAGCATACGTAAGAGTTTAAACAAGCCTTTTACATAAAATCCCTCGGATTCTGATACCAAGTATGTGGTTATAGTTCAAGTGATCCATGTCGTGCATGTATCCTGTATACTCACATAGTTTGAAGGAGATATGAAGGAAGATGAACGTTATTAATAATAGGTACTCCAAAATTTAATAGTGTTCTCTTGCCTGTGCTAACGGGGCTCAATCATCACAGTGAATAACAAATGTTTTCTGTTAAATCGAACATTCACAAATTATTTGCACAGAATGAGGCTAAGTACTTCAAAAACCTGAACTCTATCTTCCTACCTGAAAAATCTTCTGTCAAATTTCATCAACACAACAGGATAAGCTTGCCTGTAAATCATTTAAAAGAGCTTTTAAACCCGCATGCGATATATGGCTTTGATCGGGAGCAGTCCAACAATCTTCATCTAGGAAATATGTTTTCCAATGAAATGCTTACATCGAGTCAAGGAGGTACAAGTCAATCACGCTGCTGGAGTGCTTCGTGAATCTGGGAAGGCCAAAGTTTCTATCTGACAAACGTTTGGCACAACCAGTAGAGCTGACATGGAAACCCCATATGTATTTCTTATGTAAAGGGAGTAATCCACAACTTGGGGGCGGGAGCGCTTCCATGTGGAAATCAGAAGTAGAGACTGAAATCTGCTGTTAGAAAGCATATGCCTGTAGCATGGATTTCCTCAAGTTAATCATTTACAGACAGAACAAGAGATGGAGCAATCTACCATATCTGACATACAAGCCTCCAGACTTGCTAGCTTTTGGAAACATAAGCCAATGTCAGTAGAGCTGTTGTGTTTTTTTTCAGAACACTGTTTAACATTCTCCCAGCTAAATCATGTCAATACCACTCTCTGCAAAAAAGCTTCAAGTCTTCATCTAAAAGATCTGAGAACTCAGTGAACAGTTAAATTTTTTTAACTATGTGGAAAACTGTGCTTTTAGGAACATATTGCAAGTGCTACCATTTCATCACAGACTAATGCAATAGGAAATCAGAGCAAATGAAACTGGAGTTGAATAGGAAATTAAAAATTAACATTTAATGTTAATTGATTTCCAGTGAAAATGCACTTGCATATCAACAACAGAATGAATATATCCCGAAGAATACTGCTAGAAAAAGTATCCCGAAGAATACTGCTACAAAAAGTAAGGAATGACCCAGAACTGATTTTATTTCCTCATTAGAGAAGAGGAAAAAAAAATGATAAAGTGGAGACTCAGAATTGCAGAGGAAAAAAAGAAAAACAAAAAAGAGAGGCAATTAAAAAAAAAAGACAATTGACCATAGGACCACAGTCTTATTTTTCATTATCACCAGATGCACTCTGGTTATTGCCTTGGTATACCAAGGCCTTTAAGGAGTTGCTCTAAAGTCTCTTCCACTAACTGATACTATTCCAGGATGCAACCACGCATTTGTTCATCAGTGTAATCACAAAAAAAAGAACTATGAAACAACCACTGATTTATAGTAACAGAGATAAAAGAAAGCAACTGACAAAAAACTCTTCATTTGATGTTTTCAGCTCTGAATGAATTCTCTTTTACTTTCATGCATTAACATCCTGGACAAGGAGCAAAGCTCATTCCACCTTGCAACATTTTGAGAAGTTTCAAACCAACACTAGAAAACGAAAGAGGAAAAGATTTTATCAACTTAAGTATTTTACTGAAATGCATTTCAGAATTCCAGTTATGGATTAGGACCCAAGAAAACTTCAAAACAAACTGGTGTCTATTTCAAAAATGCTGTCATTTAATTTTATTAAGGTTCAACTAAGAGATAAGGGAAATATGAAGAAAACGTGGGTCTAGAGGCACGATGCGCTGGTTTTACAAATATTTTATTGTCTTATAAGACTGAAGGAAAGGAGTCAGGGACGATAGCCCAGTGATGATAGCCTCATCTTATAAAAAAGATACAGGCTACAGTTTTAAGTCTCTGTCCACAAAATCTTGCACATAAAAACCACCGGAAACATGGAAGAGAAGCTTGAATTTCCCTTCCTTAGAGCCCTCATAACTGAGCTCAGTTTTCCCTTCTCTTTCTGACACAATGGATCAATCTTGCAGTAAATCGCTAACCCAAAAAAGAAAGGGTGATGAACCTCCCTCAAAATAATCACCTTCATATAGATGATCTAGAACTCAAAGCTTCCCCAGTCCTAGGCTCTTACCTGAAAAGCAAGCAACTGTTAAATGCAGTGCCACTTCCAAAAGCAATTTAAAGACTCAGATGCAGGGAGGGAACGGGACTTGAGTCCAGAGATGGAAGGTGCTTCCTTGGCCAGGTGGCACTTCTAGTCTGTATATTTAATATCTGACCTCCTTTTAGACAGATTTTCAAAGAAAACCAGGCTTATGAAATTGTGTTTGTCCATCTACCTGCCAGGCCCTCCTTAATTAAGTCCTTAACTCAATAGCCAATTTCACCTGAAAGCCACCAGTAGTCTCAAGGAGAATTAAGCTCCTGAGAGCTTCATTAAGGTATTAAAAAAAAAAGGCATCCAGATGAGAAGGAGGACTCAAATTAGAGGCCCCACTCTGTGAAAGGCTGTGGCAGGAGATCAGCAGTAATCCCTTCTGTGACACCAGCCGGTCCCCAGACACGCGCTGACTCACCGGCACACCGGCACCTGAGGCACGGGCAATTGTTGCTTGATTTGAGAGATGCTGGGACATGGCCCTGCACGACTTTCTGGAGTCAAACACCATCATGTCTGCTATTTCTCCACAAAACTGGCTGTGTGTGATGACAGAAAGCCTACCTGATTTACATGTCTGTCTCCTCTGACAGAGCTAACTCTGTTGGAGGATCCTGCCTCGTTTTAAGCACTCAACGCACGCTAAACTGCTCAAACCTGCAAGAGGAGAAAGAAATCAAGGTGAAGTACAAAGGGACTTGAAGGTGCTTATGATTTTGGATGGGCTTTGAAGACACCTACCTTCCTGTACCTCCCAGCTTGGGGTGCCTGCCTGTGGTGGGGACTGAAGCAGGTTCCTAGGCTGCAGATCACCGCCCGCAGGTGGAAGTCACGCTCCCAGCCCAACGTATCGAGCATGTTTTATTGGTAAGAAATCAATAGTCTGCATTGCCATAATCAAATGTAGAATGGGATCGTATTTTTCCCAGGGGAAAAAAAAATAACAAAAATAAAGAAACCTGTAAATCATCCTTACTGGCCTTCCAGAGTGAGAGCTATACACCCATTCCTCAATCTGTTATAAAATCAAATTTCAATATTAACGAACAAAGCCGCTCGCATTGCACAACATGTAATTAAAATTCCTACTACTTCTTTCTAAGCTCCTTCTATTCATTGCCCCACCAAATTATTAAAACAAAGCAGTTACTATGGCAACTAATTCATTCTCTGCATTATTATATTGTTTCTAAACATGGGAGTCTGGTCGTTCCGACTTACGTGCCCTAAATTCCAGTTTGAAATTCAGAACTTTTGTCTCGCTGGAAAAGCCTTTCACAAGCTATGCTTTCACACAGATAAGGATAAGCTCGAGTGCAGCTGCTTTTGTTTATTGCAAGCAGAAATCACTGTTACTAAATTATTTGAGTTTGGTAAATGGATGATGCCTCCGTGCAAGCACGGAGGAGCACTGGAGGAACGAGCACGGGAGTTCGTGGAGCGCTGCACAAACAGGACCATCTGCGGGTTAGGTAAACCAGCAACAACAACAACAAATGACTGGCAGATGTTGTGGAAACTGAGTAACACCTGCCCAAGTGGTGTTTGATACCCTGAAAACTGATTCGGTCTTCAGAAAAAAAATTAACGGCAAGAAACAAGAAGTAGGGATAAAATTACCTGGGAAAAAGTTTTCCTAGCACTTAAAACTATTTCTTTAAATGTGCACACCTTGACAGAAAGGAACATTTATCGTATACTTAATTAACACTTATTATTCTTAATTATCTATTAACAGAAGTCTTAGCATGTTTGTATTTGAGTGCCATCTGGTACACAAGGAAACTTTCTGAAAAATACAGGCAGGATCAAAAGAATAAGGAGTCTTTTCTCATCACCTCTCGCTGTCCTTCCACCATTGTCTATAATTTTTATTGGTTATTTAAGTGTGTCTCCAGTTAATTGGCAGAATGAGAGGTTAGAAAATTCACCGTATAGGATGGTATTTTGAAAAAATAAGCATTGGGGAAAAGGAAACATCAGTAATTTTGACCAACTTCTGGCTGGGGTAAAAAAAAAAAAAAAAAAGAAAAACAAAGAAAAACCAACATTTCTACTCAAGGTCATATGCAATTTAAGTTTAATTCTCACAGGTAGGGACAGAGGAAGGAACTCTCTTATTCAACATGTCCAAGCAGGGTAACAACCCACTGCACAGTTCTGGATCTACAGAGGTACCCACGGGTGCCCGTGTAGCTGCTCCCAAGGCAGGGTATTTTCAGTTGGCAAAGCCTCGGACTTCAAATGGATTCCAAGAGCATTACAGCCTGCTGTTATTTATATCCCAGCAACTATGAAAGTGTCCGGCAGACTGTGTTCTGTAGGATAAGAAAAAAGAGAAAAGACACAGAAGCATAGAGGCATCTTTTCTTTGCTAAGTTATCTGATTTTGGCAGAGCTAAAAGATAAAACAGAGGTCTCTGGGCTCCAAACGACCTGCCCATCGTATCACCACAGCTCTTCTAAGGAGAAGAGAGATATCCCTATGATCCTCCTCCCCTAGCAAAGCCTCCTGCACAATTCCTCCTGTTTAAGGTAACTTTCAAGGTCGGTACCGACCTCGTGACCCAAGGAAGCAGCATCAGATGCCTCCACCACGAGGCGCCGGTCTCCAATTTTTATTTTCTCGTTTCCAATTGCATAATCTCACTCCCACCCTGACTGCACCGAGGGCCAAAACAAAATAAAGTCCTTTTTTGCATCTCAGATTGCATTTCCCAAAGGATGGGAACTGCCTCTGTGAAAGCTGAACATGTCTGCTTTAATTAGATGACTATTTAAATTTTTCAACATGTTTACCTAGACACTTAATCTTTGCACAGTTCTCTCATTCAGCTTTCCAGAGCAGAGTGTAAAGCAATGTATAAAATCTAAGGCTTCTAAAGCATCTTCCCTGACCCCAGGCAGAAGCAAGTACACATTACCACCAAGCACTTACACTTCTAAAGCTTCCCAAAGTTGTGCCAGGCGCTCATCTGCACTGCATGCAAGCTAAATCTCGAGCCCAAAAAGCTTTTTAAATTATCTGAAGATTACTCAGGAATTAGGCAACTGGGTGTGGTTAAATAGCATATTCTAATTCAAATGCATATGATATTAAAAATACAATGATTATAGCCTGTAAACGTAGCCATATGTTTCAAGCTGTATTCCATTTACCATATTTAAACAATATTGGCTTTACTACTTGTATGTTTAAATAACAATATTTTGACTTCACCATGCCAGTAAACAGTAGTGCTCTGGATACATCATAAATGAATAAAACTGCTGCCACAAGCAAGCAGTATTATTTTTTTCAATGAAAATAAAATTATACTGGTAAAATATGTAATGCTGGGCACCGCAAAAGCACAGATTTGCTTTAAAACATTCACCATTCAACCAGTGACCTGAATGTTTCAGCAAAATTTTGAAAAGCTCATTGAGATTCTTTCCTCCGAAGTTTCCCCCTCCTCCCAGTTTTCTTCTTAAAATAATGTTTTTCAATAGCAGCTACCGTTCAGCATCATTTAGGGCACAATGGGCTTTTAAGCTAATTTTCTTTTCATACAGCTCGCTTTGTTACCGGTAACACCTCTGTAACATTGCAGTAGCTTAAGTGCATGCAAATTCCAGAGCTGTTTAGGCGGCGCAGAATGAGGACTCGAGTTATTATAGCAGGTTACAGCAGCAATCCAAAAGAATGCCAAGAACACCTTCCAAAGCAAATAATGAGTATTAAGGATAAAAAATAAAATAAAAATAATAAAAAAAAAAGTGAGCCTGTCCATAAGCAGTTCAACCACATAGTTGAAAGAAAGGCTGTTTTTGCATTGGGGTAAACATACCCCAAATACCCAGAAAACTTGCCTTAGCATGTGGGAAGTGGCAAACAAGCTCGCTAAATGACTACTCATGGTAGCATCATTTGCAATTTGTTCTTACAAGGTCAACTTCTCTTAGCCTGCAGAATCCCCTCCTGTTCTCTGAGGACAGCTCTTACATAATAAATATTTTACTGCTCTCTGTATTTCAAGCTCCTAAAACTATTTTCAAAGTTCGTACATGCAGAACGCAAACAATTAGCGTTGAATTGTTAACAAACACCCTTGCGCGCAGCACAAGAACGCATGCATTTTTCCTTTAAGACACTTAAATCTGTTATTCTATGAATAACTTGGGTTATTCATAGAATATTCCGCTTGAGTTATTCATAGAAAACTCTGCTTGCTTAAACACTTTCATTAGTTACAGTCGAAAGGTTTGATGGCTGTTCCTGCAGAAAGATTATGCCAGCTTTTACTACCTGATTCCTAACTTAATTTCTACTGGATTGCTAGGGAGAAAAGGAATTTTCTCCAGTTCCAAGTCCTTATTTATTTGCTAAAGGCACTTGAGGCTCGAAAACCACATTTTTTGGTGAAGGTTAATTGGTACTTTATGACAGAGCAACTTTCACTTTGAAAACAAACAAAATATTAGGAATCTTTTAGCTCCCTCTGCTGCCCTAACCCTTCTATAAACCTTCTTCCAAAGTCGGGGGGGGGAGAACACACACAACAAAACACAGCATCCCATTAGTCTCTTTTTAAGAAACACTTGTTATATTTAGCATGCCTAGCACTAAGATCAGCATGTAAAGAAAAGCTTATGATGCACTATGCGATTTACAATTGCCTGTAAATTTTATTATTTCCTTTCTCTGGTATCTGCAGCAAGCCAACTACGAACGCCTTGAAATTTGGATGTCAGCTAAGATTTATCGCTAGTTTCCCGAAGAATTAACATCTGCAGTACCCACTTTACACAAGGAGCTTAAGGGTACTCACCACCTTGGAATATTTACTCCTCTCTCCTTTTATTTACAGCTCAAGATCAGCAGTACATGCCAGCTTCGGGAAAAATTCCTTCAAGTACAGGGAGAGCCCAAGCGCTGCCGAAGTAGGCCATCTCTCTCGTTAATATGCAGAAAGCTCGTCTTAACTGCCTAATTTCACAACTGCAATGGGTAAAATCACAGTTTACGCAAGCCAGCCAGGCTCCAGCCCTGGTCAGGAAATAACACTTGGTATTTGTCAATCTGGTATTTTTGCGTGGTAAGAAGGCAGGCTCTCTGCTGCATGCACAAGAAAAATCTGGAGGCAGAATGCATTTTTTAAAACTTCCAGTCACGCTGTACTTCAAGATATCTTCATAAATTTGGAAAGAAGAAAACCTCGTTCAATTCACACCTGTTTTTTTCGCTGCATTCCTCCACCAATACACCACATCAAGTAAGAAGTAAAGATTCATCTTATTAGATCTCACGCTATACAGCACCACAGCCAGAAAGAGAAGCTTTAACAACACACGTATTTTCTTTTAAGGAAAGAAAAGGAATTGAAGTTCTGTAAGAAAAGACTATATCCTTGAAAATAAACTATTCCTTTATCATACACATTTACTGGCCTATAAAGAGCTTAACCTGGTTACCTGCCAACAATCACACTTTCCCCAAGAAAGGCTGCCCTTCACAACAGCAAAAGATGAGATTTTATCTGAAATTTCAGAAACACATCCCATTAATATATGCACTTCATTTTTCAATTTATGATCCTGTTCAACTCTTCCCCTCTTCTTAGGCAACAAAGCAATGCTGTTAAAATTACTAAAACATGTTTCGAGCTTTCTTCTGGGCACTTTTAAAACCGAAGAGGCACCCTGTGCATAAAGAATAAACTTAAGATGTATACCGGTAACTCATAAAAAGGAAGAAGGGTTGTTAGCATTTTTGAGAAGCGCTGAGGTGTGAAAGGATGCTTTCTTTTTTTTTTCCTTCCTCAACAGCAGAACTATAACAACATATCACACCTGCGCGGGGGCATACAGGGAGACTTGTTGAACTTTCACAGCCTACAAGCCTTTTCTACCAATATCACATACAAAGTGTTGTGCAGAGAATTATTTTTGTTTCAAGGTGTCCAACTGGAAAAAATCACTGTTACATTTCCAGTACTGTATTGTAGTTGTCTAATCACTAACACCTGTGTAATCAAGCAAGAAGAAATAGGAGTATATATACCCTTCCACCTCCCAGCTCCACTGACATCCTTGCTTCCTACAGCTCAGGAACCCTCTGAAAGCAGTGGCTGGCTGAGCAATGCCCAGAATCTATCTATACAGTGGAATGCATTTAGAGAAAACTCACTGTACTGTGTTCACCAAGCCCGTTCACAGACAATTGAGACGAAGCAAAATTTTCCTCACGCTGCAGCCACCTTCTATTGCCTTCCTGCTGCATCTATTAGCTCCAACAAACTCGCCACCGCTTGCCAGGTCAGACATCCCCAAGGTAACTTCCAAGCAACGGTCAGTAAGACATACACACATTTAATTAAAGATTTCTAGAACATAAGCAAATACACAGCATTGTTTACAAGATTTGTTGCAATATGAAGTACAATAATACCTTAATTAGAGATAACGACTTTTCAAAATGCCAGAAACATTTCGAATTTTTCAAATTACCCAGCAAATGAACACATTTTATTTCTGCACTGTGACACTTCCAACTGTTCTGCCAAATGTATACTACTATAATTATGCTTTGCAATCGCCAGCTTCACCGGAGAGGGGGACAAAGAACAATATAATCAGTAACTAATAACTATATATAATCAGTAACTAATAACTAACATCTTTCACATGTCTTGATACTATTTTTCTTCAAGGGAAGAAGCCTAAGCGTTACCTTATAAATCATGAACAAGTTTAATATTAGCATCTCAGACTGCCTAGAATCATGTCATTGTGCCGAAGTAGACTTCACAGCTACCAGTGGAAGTCAAAACCCAAAATTTACTATCTGGCTTTTTCAAGGGACAATCTTCAGCTGCCATCATTAAGTAAATGCCGGTTTATAGAACTATGTAAATTGGGATGATAAAGCACGTTTTAATACTGCTCCTTTGAGATGATTCGTGCAAGAACACAACATGGCAGACCACTGAAATGTGAAAAATATATATAATTGAGAACAGCTTCAGGATTAAAAGCAAATATTCAATTTCATATTTAAGAAGCCACTGAAGGGAATCATAGGTACCTCCGAGACAAAATTACTTACTCAACTACATTAGAAGAGAACTAATTGCTCCCAAAGTAATAGAATCAGGTTTTTTCTCCATTGAGTATTAACTGAAATTTAGTAGTAGTACTACGGCACTGTTGTTAACTCAACATAATAGTAAACCCAGTGATGCCTGTTCAATTTGTTGCTTAATTTGCATGATTAGTTACAATAAGCAAGTGTGCAAATTGCCTAAAGCCACAGGAAAGCAGTCCAACTCACGTAACACTTCGCATGCAGTCATCTAACACACAAGAGCGTTTGTGGCAACCTTTAACTCCACAGAAAGAGACATGTGCAGCCCTGCGCACATGTGCATAATGTGAACATTTCGTTTTGTGAATCGGACCCACAACGTTCAGTTTTTAGAAACCACATTGCAGCTCGCTATCATCCCCTTTAAACAGGGAGACAAAGACTAACGAAAGGGTGCATGTCACAACCACAACACTTGCATCTCTTCATAGATATAACACATGAACCATCACAGGTTATGCTGAACAACATATATAAAAAAACATATATATCAATAAATATATCAACAGATATCAATAAATAGTAAATCGCTGCTACCTGTTTTTAGTGGAATTAGCAATAAAATCATGTATTACAATAATTATTTTCTGAGGGAAAAGGTTGAGAGAAGAAAGCTGTACCGGATCTGATGAACAAAAAAGCTGTCAGAGAAGATAAGGCACCTTTAATAGCTATACAGCTCATTAAGTTTGAAAAACGTTATGCATTTTCCGAAAATATAAAATATGTAGGTTGTTCTCTCACAGACATACCTTCTATAACACAACTCTGCGTATTTGGTTTTTAAACCTCAACAGGACTGCATGCAGAGAAAAGCCTTTTACAAAACAAAAGAGCTCCTAGATTTTTATCCCATGTTATGCAGCGGCAAGGATGGTGATTTAAAAACCTCAGCCAGAGGTATGTTTACAAACCTCTAAGAGCATTTGGAATTTGAGCACACACTCAAGAGCAGAGTACGGCTCTGACATCTTACAAGCCAAATTGCATTCCTGTAACCATAAAACTTTACGCATATTTCCATAACCATTTTTTCACCCCCCTCTTGTTCATCTTCTGCCTGCTCTTCCCACTGTTTTTCCAACACGTCGATTTGTCTAGCACATGGCACATGGGATTAAGAAGTCAAAGTGGCTAAAAAAACTTTTTTCCCGCTTTATTTTTCAACTGGATCAATTCCCTATGCTGCATGGCTGCACAAACAGATTTCACCGGTAAGATGCAGTGAATTGTGCAAGGCTGGGAAAAATAAACCAGACAAAAGGCTCTGATTAAACAGTGGCACTAAATGTGAACACACAGCCTGAGGGAAGCCACTGCTATTTTAAACAGTCACAGGGCCTAATGGTCTGTCACCTCTGTCCCTGATAACATTCCTTGCCACATCACCACAGACTATTTTCTCCTAAGTTGTCCAATTGATGAGTACAGAAAGCCTAAAAGGAGGCTGAAATTCCCCCAAGTGAGTTGATCCAGTCGAACTGCACGCCACCTGAAGGGAGAGGTTTCACCCTCCTCCCTCGTTTTTGACTCCTCACAGTTCTCCAACTCAGCTAAAACAGGAAAATAAAAATAAAAATAAAATTGGAATGTTCTATTGTGGAGTCAAATACGGAGGCTGGGAATAGAGAAGAAAGAACAACACCATGCACCACACCAGTACACCCCCAGATCATTTCCAGTTGATCCTACTGCAGAGCTGGCTGGAAAGGGGAGCATCCTTCACAGTTCCCCATCCTCAGCAGCCAGTTCCAATCTCTTTTGGAAGGGATTGGTCTTCAACAAGCAGATTCAACTGACCACTTGGCCAACGAGTCGAGATGTGACACGAGAACAGTTTGAATCAAGCAGTCAGGCGTGTGCTTGGTCACTTTTTGTAGAGGTTTACAGGCCGATTAATCATCTAACCCAAACGTACCCTCATGAATTGTCCTTCTCTGGCTATGTCAGGGTAAACATCCCTGTGCCCCTCATTCCTCTATTTTAACTGTCCCCCTCAGTGCAGCTGTTGTGCCAGCTGAACAGTGACCTGGGCCAACAAAATTACCTAAATAGAAAATACACCAACAAATTATTTTTAGCATGAGTCATCTTCCCAGTCCAGCTCATTAGATGGTTACACTCATATTGGCACAAAGAAAGGGAAGAAAAATGAGGACAGAATGGAGCTGCCAGGGACTGCTTACACCAACACAGCTGCTGCAGAAATGTCGCACGACTAATGCCTAGAGAAGCAAGTGCTTCAAATAGAGTTTACTGCTCCAGTATTAGACATGATGCAAAGACCACGCGTCCAAAAGGCTGCACACTTCCTCCAGTTATAGCAAAATAGGTCTAGTAAAAAAAATTAACTATCCCCTTTTAAGGAGAAACTAACATTTCATATTAAAATTTATTTAGCCACATTTGGGTATATTCTTCAAAATAACACAACTTATCCCTCAACCTGTTTTCACACCAAATCTAAAAGAAAACAAAGAATACCAGGAATAAACAACTCAAACATCTGTGACTCAACCTAAAATGACTGCCCCAAGCAATTCCACTCCTTTCCTGAGAATTTGGGCTATTTTTTTTAATATTCATTAAAGTCCACAGGTCTCCTGGGATATTTTGCTTTTTTATTTTCTATTTCCTTCCTCAGATCAGATACAGGCTCTTAATCTATATGAAGCACATCTGTAGAAGACGGCCCTAGAGAGGACCATGTGGTTGTCCTATCCTTTTACAGTTATTTTACACAAAACCACAACCTTTCACAACATTTTGGCAGAACGCCGTAAAAATGCTAAGTTGAAAGCAAACATAACCGTACAATTTTAGAGCTCATGCACTAGCTCCTTTTATTTGTCTAGACCCGTTTTCATCCAAAACCTGCATTTGCACACAGTCAATATAATCCCAACAGTAACTGCAACTCAATTAGAAGTACACTGAACGACCCGAGTTCCGATCTCTAGCGATGTCTTTAATTCGTGATAACGCAGTGAAAATGAGGAATTTAAATATCTAACCTTCAAATATCCGATCCAGACGTTGCCGCTTCACTTTGTGTTTGTCCATTAGAGACATAAGAGTGGAAGCTCAAAGAACGTCTCCGCACAGTTTGATGGTGGACTTCTCCAGCCAGCCACAAGTTAGAAACGTTTATTGACTTTTATAAGCTTATTTTCACCTGTGAATAGAAAGACAGATTCTTAGAAACACGGATTTCTTCGCCCCTTTCCAGAAATGCTGGTGTGTAAATAAAATTAAGAAAAAAACCTGCAAAATTCTTCATCACATGGGGTAACCTGGTATTTCATGACATGCGTATGTGCAGATGCACGTGCACAGCAGTGCTCTACCAAGTGAGGGTAAGCAACGCCCAGGGACAGCTGGGGTTTCTGATGTTGTCCCCCCGTCACGGTTACTTGTGTGTACCTCAGTACCTGAACATCCCCCCAAAACGACCAAAAGGTGACGACCTGAACAACGAGCTGCCCGTACTTTCTCATCGTATTGCGGCAATCGAGGAAATGCCCCTCTTGGGCCTAGCTCATCAGCGCTGGATGGAGCACGTCGCGGTTTGGGGCTGGGAAGTTCAGGGAAACAATCCGAGGCACAAGTAAATGAAACGCATCACGGTGACAACACAGACTGCCAACATCTATATCAAGCAAATGGCATTTAAAACAGCTTTATGCATGACTAGGCAAGCTCTTTGGCAGCGAATACAGCTAAGCACTTTTCAGATGCCGTGTAGCTGGGCAAGGCAGCGTAAGGGTATTGCAGCAAGCAGCCTGCTTTTTCAGCTGAGAAGCAGGAAAGGGAGATGGGGGGAGAGAAGAAACATCCCTCAACACCAATCTAGTCCAAATGGCAGGTTATAAAACGCACGTGAGCAAGTGAACGGGGTAAAGCTAAGTACATGGCTCCTTTAAAAAGCATAATCGGAGTGGCACTTTTGTCCCCCGTTAAGTACTTCAATAGACTCTGCGAACCCAGCCCGGGGAACGCTGTGTTACAGGCACAGTGAGCATTAAAACGAGCTGAATAATCAACTTCCCCGTTTCCTTTTATTCCTGCCCAAGAGCTTTCATCATCAATGGAGAACATTAAATGGCCTTACAAGTGATTGAACCTGGAAATCTGCTCGTTTCTTTCTAGATGCTATATTTTTCTAAAAACAAACATATGCACACTTCATCAACATATTATGAAGACTCGTGCACTCCAAGTGAAGTGATAAAGAAAAACATTTTGAATATCAAGAACTGCACATTTGCATTAAAATAGGTATCTTTTCCAAGCAGTACTCTGCTCAGTGCATTTGGGTTTTTAACAAAGCTCCTCTGTGTTTATTTTCATTTAAAAACAGAGGCGGTGTGCAATATTCATTACGTTTTTACCACGTTATTCAACCTCATCCCCCTATTCATTTTCCCTCCACCTTTTTCTTTATCCTGAAATTCAAGGTTCTTCTGCTGCTTTGCATAACGTCTGATTGCAGCTGAACATAACACCACCATGACAGAAGAATAAATTGATGAAGAATGCTGAAGCCCAATTTCTCTCTTCAAAAAAAGAAGCACAAAGAAGATTGCTATTTAAAAATTTTTCTATTCCATTTCCCACCATTGATCATTCTTGCAAAACACAACATTCTTCAATATTGAATGTGGCTCTGGTATAAGATTACACAAGCATTACACCAACTGCATTAAAAAATGTTTAAAGCTAGCCATAGCTACAGCTACCTGCCTCTCAAGCCAACAACACCCTAAATTTCTGTCAATCCTAGTGTTTAATTTCTTATCACCTGTTTTACAACCTTCCTTCAATAGTTACACACACACAAAAAAGATAAACAGAAACTGAACATTTTCAATGCTAATCTTGGTTTAAATTTTTATAGCTTATTTAATTTCCTGTCTTGTAGAAACATACATGCCTGGTGTCCTCCTTGTGCTGTTTTGTTTATTCATTCAGAAAACGATTTTTCCACTGTACTCATTCTATGTACAAAGCTGGATGACAGCTGTAAAAAACAGACCATCTGTAACTACTGACCTGCCGCTGAAAGTGTCACCAGATGTTTTCAAACCATCTACAGTAGCTTCAAAGTGTAACATATAAATCAAATAGTTTTGTTTTGAACGTTGTTTATTTTTTTTAATCCATAGCAAGATGTCATATGTTTCAAAAATCAGTTTTGAGCAAAAATTAAATTAACATATTAGCATAGTTCTAAATTTAACCCTCATACAATTTCATTATACTTCATGTTCTAACACAAAGAGAAGATGATGATATGGGAAGCATTTCCCAGCAAAACAAAAGCCTTATAATTACGGGAGCATTAGTTACTGCAATTAGTAAGCCACAACATGAATAATTGTATTTGAGAAATTTGCTAAAAACACAAGCACGCTGCCTAATGAATTAAAAATAAGAACACAAAAATACCAAACAATATTTAAGAGCAGATTTCTGTAGCTCAATATTTTAAGATAAATTGAGTCTAAACGAATCAGGGATCTATACTGCCTACCACGTCAAGAGTTAGCTACAAAGCCATCTGAGGTACTATCAACATACAGAACCCTGTGCGTGCAGCACAACTTGAGATTAAAAATATTTCAGAGCATTCGAGTTTATTCTTTCAGTTAAACAGCTGATTCCAGGGTTTGGAAATATTTTTAAGAGAATACGCCTCTGGCTATCACAGCCTGGAGCATTGAGCTCTTTCTTGAGAAAGGATGAGTTTTACTCCGAGACATCACGATAAATGGAAAAGAATCTCCAACATTTTTATAGCAGAGTGAGCAAATCCGAAATCCTAAAGTAGGGATGTAAAGTAAGTAAAGCAACTTGGACTTCAGCTTTCAAACCAGGTAACATTGGTAACGGAGGAGAGGCCAAACGTCAGCTGCGAGTGAGGAGATCTGAAGGCAGGCCCAGTCAAAACCACACTCTCTCTACACAAAAAATAATGAAATCAGAAAACTAAGAAATTAATCCTTGTTTTAAATAAAGCAAACCAGTAGGCTAAACACATGCTTACTTGTAGCTTGAGGTGAGCTCCATATTACTAGAGAAGAGCTCTCAAACACCAGAGGATGCAGTGTAGGACAATTTCCTCTGCTTCAGTCTCATACAAGAAATTTAGTAGTAAAGTGATCTGTTTGCCTAAATTTGAACAGGTGGTGAAAGCCTACCAAAAACTGGGACCTGTACCACACAACCTCCAATGAACCCCCTCACAAGATTCAGAATATAAACTCTTCTGAGCATGGACTTTCACCCGTACACTTAGGCCAGGCAGAAGGCCTACCTTTTCCTCACTGCCAGCTTCCTTTACGTGAATGGATTTGCAGACTAACCCAAATACGATGGCAAAGCATACAAAAACCATGACAGAAATTAAATTCCCAGAACAGACTGATAGATCATTAACACACCGAGAATCAAATCATGAAGCTTCATGTTACCCTTGGGACTCTCAATCTTCATTTAACTTAACCATTCTCATCTATGTTCTTTGGTCTGAAACTACATTAAGTTACCTAAATA
This sequence comes from Oxyura jamaicensis, assembly GCF_011077185.1. NCBI lineage: Eukaryota > Metazoa > Chordata > Aves > Anseriformes > Anatidae > Oxyura > Oxyura jamaicensis. Next base: position 89,364,587 of record NC_048896.1, on the reverse strand, counting down.
TTTTGTTCTTTCTACTATCAACTTTCAACAGGTGTGAAATAAGGCTATTGCAAGAAAACCGGTAAGTTTACATTCAACATTCAAATGCCACCACTGTTTGATGACTTCATAAATTAAGTTTCCAAGGCAATCCAAGCAGACTACTGCTTTGCTTCTCTTTCCCTCCCATCCAGATCAGCATGATCTCTATTTTCCACCTAAAGGTCTTTTTAGGAGCCATTTTGCACAGCCCTGGAACTAATACGTGAATTTAATGAAAACGTTGTTCCTCTTAATATAGTATTTCAATTACCTAAAGCACCAAACCTGTACAATTTCAACCACAGGTCCATTTTAGGGACTCCACTCTTCTCAGAGCACAAAGCAGTCTTGTTGCAAACCTAACTCAATGTACCACCCACAAGTAAGTATTACTCCGTCTACAGCATTTTTTGCTTGAATTATTGATGGCCCTGAGCAATTTCAGGTTTTCCTTTCTTTGGGGAAAAAGACAGGATGGGACATACGCTGAAGACAACTTTGAATGTGAGGAAGCTATTAATGGGAAATGGAAGTCCATCTGTATTTCCAAACATTTCTCTAGTGCAAAACAACATCTCGTGTTCAGCAAATCAGATGCTGGTACGTTTATAAACAGCATAAAGTAAAAGGGCATGAAAATCCTAAATCTGAGAAATTAGCTTAATGGTCAAATAAAAGCAAAGTTGCACTTCCATAGTGAAGACATCAATTTTCTGAAGCTGTGGCAATAGACATGGGTTCTAACAGAGGAAAAAATGAAGCTGATGATGCACGAGTGAAACATTCTGCTCTAGGATTTGTAGTTCAACATTTCTGGTGCCAGTAGTAGTGGTTCTGTATAGAACAAAACCTCGGGATTTGAGGAATCCTACTTCTTAATGGCAGTCAGGCGATACCTACGTCTCACTAAAGTTATACAGACCATGTTACTGACCATGCAATTAATGAGATTTATAATTTTTGCGATTAATATCTGAACTCAGTATTCTTCTGAAGTTCAAACTTAACATTCAATTATAGTTACCGCTAAAATTTTGAAAAATACCAAATTAAACAAAAAATGCAGAGGAACCTTGAACAGGAGGGAAAAAAAAAAGAGAGAGAGAGAGCAGAGCCGTTTTTTTTTTTTTTTTTCTTTCTTCAAAACGTAGCAATTGTAGGACTGCTGCAACATCATTGGAAAATCCCATTCCGAACTTCTGCAGGACAACATTAGTTGTCAGACTTACTTAATGCTGCTGTCCCCTTAGGGAGATACTGTGACTCCTACTAGAAACTACTGCAATATCAAACCGTCACATCGCTTACATTGTACTGAAAACCATTCTTGCAAAAGGTTTAAAATACATTTAAAAAATAAGCGTGGTCCAATGAACAGAATGAGAAAATTCATTTCCAGAAAGTATTAAATCAGACTTTCTGTGCAGAAATGGAAGTTATTCCATCTTGTCATACAAAAATGAATACATTTGCCTGTCAGACAATTTATCTTGCCATTAAGTGTGGCTAAGCCTCTTTGCCTTACCATTAGATGTCAGTGCAGTCTAAGAGAAGCTGTGCAGGGTGCTTCAAGATCAATAAATTGATCTTCAGACGATTGAAGAGGTCACCGAAGAAGAGGCCAAAAAGTGTTAGACACTATTCAGAAAAGGACGAAAACCTCAAACGTGATAATGCCATTACCTAAATCTAAGATATGACTATCTCAGAAAAGATGGAGAACTAGAAAAAGTGCCAGTTCAGGCAGTAAGTATGGTCAAAAGCATGGGATGGCTTTTTTAAAAGGAGAAAAGGAAAAGCACTGACTGAAGAAAAGCTTGAAAAAGTCATGACTGCGTGGAATATGACAACCACGTATAAAATATGCACCATGTTCGATGTCTACGGAGCACACAATGAAATAGTAAGCCATCATACTAAAAAAAAAAAAAAAAAAAAAAAAAAGCTTTCTCTTGGAATACACAAATTGTAAAATCCAATGTCACCAGGTATCATGGATGCCAACACTTTAAGTGGTTCTTAAAAGGAATTAGACATATTTATGGAAAAGCCATCAGTGGCCTTAAGTAATGGTGGCTAAAATGCAAACCCAGGTCAGAAATCCATACGCAAATAAATTACAGAAGAAAAATATCAGTGCATCCTTGCTTTGTTCTCATACTGTGCTGCCTGTTTAGCTCAGCATCCAACAGTTGCTGTGAAGGGAGATGGGCTTCACAAAGAGCAAGTGCAGAACATGATGCTTTCTTCTAGCATCCACTTATGGCCACTGTTGGAGATGGCAAACAGGACAGACAAACCTGTAGTCCCTTCCAACCCACGGTCACACCTGAGACTCTTAGGAAATGCATAAATATACTAATAAATTGGATTGATCCATATGCAAGAGGTGAGGTCCTCAGCTCCCACACACAGGAAAAAAAAAAAAAAAAAAAAAAAAAGAGACAAAATGAAGCTGAATTAAATTGGTGCTATTATGGCTAAAAGATACTGCTGGAATCATCAAAATGCCAGTCTTTCCAATACAGAAAATTACGATGGCTAAAAAATTGCCTGTGGCGTAGACCCACCACACGACAAACTGTTCCAGCAGTAAGTGACCATTGTGACCAGTTGCTCTTGCTGAATGGTGAACTCCCTTGTGTTCTCCACGCCGATGACTCAGAGGGACCACCATGGCATCCCTTCATCATCTACATGTAGAGGAGAACAAGCTCCTTGATGTTCTCCTAGCAGGCCATGCTTCTAATCCTAAATCACACCAAATCTTTGCCTCCTCAAATTCAACAGCAAATCACAGGAGGGCTGGCAGCGGGCCCTGGAGCGAGACAACGCCGTGCATGAGCACCTACATCAGTGTCCGGCACAGAACCGCCCTAACCTCGGGTACACCATGGGACTCACCTAAGGAGGAAAGACTTTGGGAGATTTGGTTCAGCAGTTTATGCATCACTAATGCAAACTGAGCTCCTATTTCTTGGGATGGAGTTCTCCACCGTATGGGGATGGCTGACTCTCTGTCCTCAAATTTGAGAAGGCAATTTCATAGAGTACTACTTATCAAAGCACACTTGGTTGGTCTGCAGCACTTCCACCTCTTTCCTTTATTTGTTCATCTAATCATCAGTTTTTACTATGTTCATCAGGGAAGGCTTTTTTCCTGTTGATAAACATGTTCAAAATAAGGCCAACAACAGAGCTTGTCAGCATCCCTTTAAAAAACAAAGTTTACACTTCTGTGGTCTGTTGTTCAGTTTTAAATAGTAGATAATTTTTCCAGTATTCTGTGTTTTTAGTCAAATTACTTGAGTACCAAACAAAATGCATTCCAAAATGCAGCGTAATATTTGATAACAGCAAGCCAAAGTTATGGCACAAGATGATAAAAAGCCCTTTTTGAAAAAAAAATATGGTGAAAACAGCATTAGGGATTGATAGTAATACTGTCATTAAAAGCTTTTTATGAGATATTTATCTTCACCATAAGTTTTTTCTCCAAAGCTTTTTTTCCCCTCAGTAACATCCTCTCTCAATTATAGGTCTGTCTACAAGCCAAAAATTACTCGCTACTGAAAACGTATTACTGCAGATGTGTACGGCTGCAGGCAGATGGGAAACATCTCCGCTAACCCAGATTTCCAGGTCACCAACAGAACCTCATCCAGACGCTCAAAACTGCCATTACAAATTATTAAAGGATGCCTACCTGAGACACCTACAATTCAAGCAAAATTTAAAAGACGTCATTAGTGTTGGAAAACCAACACTCATTGGAACTTGAGCAGTATCACAGCTATGGTTCACATCAGCTGGGACTTGTAAAAGCTTCGTTTCAGGTACCCAGCACGAGCTTCAGAAAGAAAGGGCTTCTGAAAAGCTCCAGTCTAACTCATACACAGATTTAAGGGAAATTATGAGACTGGTATGGATTTTTTCAAATTGTGAATCTGATTCACTCGTGTTGAATTCCTAACAAAACTCCTAACACGTGCATCTTTCATTTCACCCGCTGCTGGCTCTGTTTGTAAAGCAGCATCACACACACGTCCCAACACACACTGATACAAACTGTTTTACCAAGTACTTTAAATCTCCCAGATGAAAACCATTAAAAAAAAAACGTCGAATTAGTGGGTTGTTAGATCAGTGTTAAAGTAACCGCTGCTCTATTTTTTCCAAGTCTGAAATGAAAGAAAATGACGCTGAAAGAAGATCAATCTCTACTCAATTTTTCTGAGCAGGCTGAATTGCTGAGAGAGTCTCTCCCTTTTGTAGGGTTTGATCAAAGTGCCGGACAGGAGCTGTGTGAAAGAGCTAAATAAAATCACAGCAATTGTGCAAGACGGCAGCAGGGAAAGCGAACTGCCTCTAAAGAAAATAAAATACACCATTTCTGTGATCTGAATAAGAAATTCAAAATTATTAAAGATATTTCATATTTTAATGCACCTGAGAAAGCGTAACAGGACGCAAAGAATTAGTCCTGGCTTACGACAATAAAAAGGCTAATGTCTCGCTTAATGAATTCACTGGGAAAGGAAACAATTACTGGCGCATTTCATGAATCTCCATTGCTAGAAAGGATTTGAACCAGCAGGGAGAAAAGATTACTTTCAACCTTTTATTGATTTATCGCCCCTTTGTTTTTTCCTCCCAGACAGACACAAACCCACAGCACAACTTCAGGCACGTGGACTCCGTGTGTATTCCACACGTGAAACTGGATCACACATCTATCTGGAGCAGCCCATGGGTATCCAAAGACCAGTTCCTAACAAATTAAAATAACACGTTTTAATGATTAGAATACTGATTAAAATAACATGTTTGCTCAGTAGAAAAGGAATTGAGTGGTGAAAAGAAAGGAGTCGCTTTATGCAAGTGGGGAGGAAATCATGCCAAAAGACATTCAGGTTAGAAAGTTAGCTAAGGCTACATACATTTAGAGAAAGGACGGTGGGACATGATCTGTTGTTTTTTTCTCCCCTCCAAAAAGGCTGGCGTGGTGAATTTGTGCAGACAAACATCCAGGTGTGTGCACTTCTCTGTAAAAAAGCACGTCAAGTACGGGGAAAGCATTTTGAGGTAGCTTACTTCTCTTTCCACTCCAACAGTAAAATGCTCATGCAGTATTTAAACACTGCTATTACACCTCAGTTCTTCAAAATTGCTTTTCATACCTAATCACTGTTTCAGTACAATAATTGTATTCCTATTTGCTAAATACAATTCTTACGCAGCACACGCCACATTCTTAGTTTGTGCACATTACTGGCCTGTGGCAATAACATCCCATCAGTATCACAACAGCAGGTTTTTTACACTGCTTTCAAACCTTGTATTACAACTTTTTTTTTTAAATACAAGATGTTAGCTTTCTGTATTTTCAAAATGGGCAGTTCTATAGCACTATATTAGAAACACCTGACATCCTCCATGCAGTTTTCAGACAGGTGAGTATAAATCCATCTTGTACATAATTTACATGTTTCTTTCTTTTAATAACAGCCCAAATACTGGACCAGTGCCTTCTCCCGGTTTAATGAAAGGAGACATTTGCCAGCACCTGAAAATAATAAAACAGTAAATATCAAGTGCATTTACTCTGCATCTCCCAGGGCTTGACGATAACTTGCTCAATTCAGTATTATTTTATTATAAATAACATTTAGTAATAGCTCTTCTACATTTCTTCAGTATTTCTGGTACCAGTAGAATTACACACCTGGTACATACATTTTTTGAGGTCTGTGGTATCCAAAACACTACTTCCTTAATAAGTAGTTATAGGTAAATTAAGAACAAAAAAAAATCAAGGTTAACACTAGATATTAGAAAAATATTTTCTCTTTTAATAATCAATAAAAGCGTGGTGATACGGCAAGAGACCAAACACCTGACAACTTCCATTTTACTTTACGAGTATTACTTTTTAGTTTAACTCAGTCTTTGTCAAACTTCACACCTTTCCATGCGCTCCTGTAAAGCGCATCCACATTTTACAGATCCAAATCAGTCTCCAAGTCCCACAAATCACATCTATGAGAAAGAAACTCAGCACCCCCACCTGGCAAAACAGAAACAAAACTGAGTGAGATCTACACAAACACCTCCAAGCATCATTACCGGACTACTCCCCACCGTGGCTCCCTCATCCTGGAGCCATGGTTATCTAGGCACCACCGCCTGGCTCCCCGCCATCACAGCTTTCATACCTGACTCCAGAAATTGTTTAATTGGTAATTCTTTTGCGCACATTTTGGTGTCAATCTGCATCTCCTGATATGACATTTCATTAAGAGATTTCCAGCCAACTACGCTCCCATCTCAATCACGGTCACACAGCGTTTTCACACCTAGCTAAATTCCGTAAGCAATCTCCCATCGCAATTACAGGAATTGCTTATGTAGAAGATTAATGCTAGTGGCTGTGACCTGGTATCCTTTAATGCAATTAAGTGGGGGAAACAAAAAATTAAAAGTACAATTAGATAGCCTCATGCATCTGAGACTGACAGCCAGTTGTATGTGACGCTAATACATTGTAACCAACACTAGCATGCACCGCTCATTTTGCAAACTGATTATGTTTTGTCTGTGTTCTACATTTAGGCTCACCTGTTCTTTTATTCAGCATTGGGAAGGCAGAGGAAAGGACCAGTCACTACAGCCTGCTTCAATAAGGAAATATTTAAAATTTCCTTCCCAGAGAAATAAAGGATGCATAGCTTTTAAATTCCCTCCTCTGTTCACGTACAGTTGCAAGATACAGTCTCTCTAAAGAAAACCCAACACTCCACAGGTACCTTACAGGAGGCTGTAGCGAGGTGGGGGTTGGTCTATTCTCCCACATGCCTGGTGACAGGACAAGAGGGAATGGGCTAAAGTTGCACCAGAGGAGGTTTAGGTTGGATATTAGGAAGAACTTCTTTACTGAACGGGTTGTTAGTCACTGGAACGGGCTGCCCAGGGACGTGGTTGAGTCACCATCCCTGGATGTCTTTAAAAGACGTTTAGATGTAGAGCTTAGGGATATGGTTTAGTGGAGAGGTCAGAGGTTGGACTCGGTGATCTTGGAGGTCTCTTCCAACCTAGACTATTCTGTGATTCTGTACTTTAGGAACTGCGCTATCTCTCTCTACATTGAGAAGTCATATTCAAGAAATCTCAAATGCCACAGAGCAGCAGCTTGCTTGGCTTCAGGACTGACCTCAGTGCAAAGCTACTTTACCTTAACTGTAAAGTAATTCTGAAGTCAGCAGAAGGGGACAAACAGGAGATTAAGTTTTCATACACTGTATTTGTTAGGAAGGCATTAATCTCAGAAGTCTCCTTCACACTCACGTCAGGATCCAAGATTCCTACACAACGCAAACCAAAACCCTAGCTTACTAAATTAATCCAAATAAACAAGCTACCGTACTTTATTCCATAAAGTTTCAGTGCAACTACATCCATCATAGTATCTCAGTATATTTCTGTAATATAACTGAAATAACTATAAACTTTCACTGTTTATTGTCTCTCCTATCCGGAAACATTTAGCTGCTTTATTTGAGATTATATACAGCTTTGTACCTTGTTACAGAAGAAAAATCAAACAAGACGTGCACTTGGCAGCTGGTCTGGAAAGTGATAAGACCATAGTGGTGTTTAACAGGAGTTCATTTCAGTTCCATGCTATGCAAAGAAAAAAAATCCCGACCCTTATTAACTTGCAGGTCAATTCTACTTTATTAATTAGAATGTTCCTGTTATTGAAGAGGGGAGTCTTTATCCAAAAGTTTTAGGCTATCTTGAGTTCAGAACATTTTACATCTGGAAGGCAAGGCCAAAATCCAGAACCTAACATTCTCTAACATAGTAACAAGAGAGTTTCGTAAAGATGCAGAGACTGAAAGCTAGACACAGACAAAATAATTTGCATTTCTCAAGAAGCGTGTTCCTTAATCCTGAATTAAACCCTGGATGTGAAAAACAAAAAGGCCAACGACTCCCAAAACCCCTCTCATAAGTAGTACTCTGACAGTCAGATCTGCAAGGACCATTGTGCAAAACACTGCTCTTCCACACTTACTTTCCTTGTTTCAAACCTAGTCCTTAACTCAAATACTGCTTATTTCTACCTGCCTTCTTTTATAGGCTAGATTAGCACGACAAGCAACTTGACAAATACTCAAACTGCTTTTGAAGGGGAAGAAATTAACATCTCTCTTTAATTAAGAGATTTATGAAATTGATGCAAACTGTACACAGTAAGAAAAAGTAAATAAACATTTATTTTGTGCTTTGAGAACTCTTTAGTTTGCAATCGCTTAGTTGAAGTCAGCATTGTGATCCTGTATAAGAGACCCAGTCAGAAACAAACTTTTTTTTTATTATTATTATTGACTCCAAAATAGTTCCGAAGTGTGTGTATGCATCAGCCACAGAAAGAAATCTCAAAGGGATGCTTTTCAGGCATGATTGCTGGCTGTGTTTTAACTCAAGAATGTTTGACGTGACGCAGTAAAATCTTTCAACCAGACAGATTGCTATTACAGTACTGTACAGCATTTAGTAAGATGCCTCCAGAAGTCAAATTCAGTAAGAGAAGAAATACAAGACCAGAGCTTTCTTAACAATTAAGTGTGTCTTAGGACATACGCTTCATCCTCTCCTATTCAACATCCTAAAGACATTTAACCCCGGCAAGACAGGACTGTACTTGGGCCCCAGAAGTGCTAGCAGGTGATTAGGAATGTGATTAACTATACAAATGACGGTGAAAATTGCTGTGAACTTTTTGGGAAGAGTGCACACACCACTGACTAAACGTCCTATAAAATGCCCGGGGTAAGCGACTGCGTAGTACTTACAAGGCTCCATGAACTATTCAGGACTGACACCATACCCTCGGAAGCCAGACATAAGCTACTGCTCTGTACATAAATTTTGATGAAAATTACTACAAAACAGCACACAATGGAGAAAAAACAAACTATGCTGATGACCCAGCAAGTCTGAGATCACCTTTTTCCTTCAACCATACTCTTCTCTCTATAACCTTCCCAGGTATCTATGTTTACTCAGCCAACTTGTTCACGTAACTTTTTCTAGACAGTAAACAGCATGTAGAAAAGTATTTACATTATGGAAGGGAGAAGATAAAAAGCTGGATGAAAAAAATCAGGAGCTGCAACATTCATCTCCAGTCCGGAGCATGAAGGACTGCACTGCTGGTACCGCATGGTACCGTACCCTGAAATGCTCCTGACATGTTCTGCCAGCAAATAGCAACTCCAGCTTCTCTTTGGTCATTAAAATAATGATTTCCTACAGTCTGGAGCTGGGCATGCCGTACTGCTGTCCCTTCTTGTTCCTGCTACAGCTTCCACCCCAGGATGATGCCCAATTTCACCGCCGGCTGTTGCTTACTCCTTGCTCCTCCATGGCTTTCAGCTGCAGCACTGTGCAAACAAAGATCCTACACCCAACAAACCTGTGCTATCAACTCAGTCCTCTCTAAGGAAAGCCAGTAGGTCAACATTTCTTCATGTGTACCACAAGTGGCAAGAACCCAGAGAAACTCTGGTTCTCAGCCACCACACCAGACGTGAAGAGCACTGGAGGCATCTATGGCTGAAGGGAGGTTACGGCAGCTTCACCAAACCGCACCTGAGTACAGTTACAACTGCAGCAACGTGAGAAAGTCCTTCAAGAGATCTCCCAAGTCAGAAAAGAACTTCAAATAAAACAAAACCAAGAGAATAGAGGCTGAATCTTGGAAGCTGTTCACTGAAATATTCTGCTTTTACCTGCTAAAATCAAGACATGAAGAAAACATCAGTAAGTCCTACAATATCAGGAGTAGCACTACCACCACCACCACCACCACCTGAATTCTCTTTTCATTTCCTATCAGAGAAGCCTGGTACATTTTTAACAAGTCTTCTATACAGAAACATTGGGCAGATTTGCCTCACTAGCTTTTCTCATCATCTTATTTGCTGCAATTAAGAGGTCGGCAGCATTCTTAATGGTAAGCAACAGGCAAAAGGTTCACAAACTCACTCGGCTACAGCTCTGCTTTCCAGTTTGTTGAGCTGCTGAAAGATGATGCACGTCCAGCGTTGCCTCCCCAGAAGAAATACTGTGCTGTTCATTCTAATATTTCCTACTGGACACAGTTCACATAATTGTAGAACGCTATTGTAGCATTACTTCCATGCAATTTTCTAAAATAGCATATAATTTCATATAAAAAATGTAATTTCATAATTTCTTGTCGTGGACACTGCTAAGCTCATTTCAAATCCATTTTCCTGTATAACTGCTCGCGTACCTCTGCCACTGTATTTCGATCGTTTACCATTTCTCATTGAGTAAGACAACATAATGAGTCAATAAAATAAGTCTTTGTTTTTAAGCCCTCTTAAATAAACCAAAAGCAGAAGTCTACAGCATTGGTAGGATTCCCCTACATGAAGGATCAGCAATGTAGAGTATGTTTTATTGTCTGATTAAAAACACCGTCAATTCTATGTTTTAATTTATTATTCATAAACATTCTAAACTTGATCAAACTCTTTCAACTAAATAGTTAAGAAATCTGTCTATCTGTATACATGGGAACTGGCACACCGTTTCCCATTAACAACAGGCAGATGTTAGCCTTGCTTTGCCTCCTGGTATTATTTCTCCAGAAGTAGTTCAAAGGCTGCCCACGAAAGATAAGAACCCCACAGCAACCTTTTCCTGAATAGCTTCAATATAATTGAGGAACAGATCTCGCTATATATAATTAGATTTGAAAGTGTGAATGTCTTTCACTTGAATAAATAAAATCAGGAGCTCAACACTCCAAGATAAATGTATCTGCAATTGTATTACAGTTCAAAAACAAATGAAGAACTGTGCTCTGAAAAATTAAGTCTTAAAATAGACCAAAAGTACAACATGCACTTTTTATCTGACAATGTTACATATCTGGATTGAGATTCCTAGCTTCTGGGTTAAGATCTAGATGAAAATTATCTATATAAAGGGAGTAGAAAATGTTCAATTTTGAATGATCTGACTATTCTACAACAGATGGCCTAAAATATAAGGGATTCAGTTGTTGCTGGCATTTGGTCAGTTCTTCACTTGTTAATAAAGGACCTTGATTTTGAACTATTATTTCCCCTAGGAAAATATATACCCACCAGGAAAAATAAAAATAGAAAATGTGTGGCCAAAGATTTTATAAAGCTTGTTGCCCATTTGTGCAGGAATTTCCATTCCAGATTAATAAAATTCCAGGTTGAATCTCTGCTCCCAGGTGTTTTAGTAAGATCTAGATCATACCTTTTGCAAATATTGGCAGCATGCAAGGAATGAACGTGCCTCGTATAGTTTAGGAAGATCAGAGCTAGGTTTTTCTTCCAGAGAAACTCTCCAGGTTTGGAAAGCAAGTGAAAGGTGAGGTGGCACAACACGGCTCCTCTGGCTTTGCAGAAGAGACATCCACCATCTGCCTTTCCCCAGCACAGACTGGAGGCTCTTAGCCAAATCCAACTTTTTTTAAAAAAAATATCCACCTGCAAGTACTCATGTTGGTTGACACCTATATGATTGGGTCCTTACAAACTCCAAATATTAGAGTCAAGATACAATTCCCTTTATTTATTTATTAATAGATGTGAAGTTTCAAGTATTGCTATGGAGCAAAAGGTTTCACAGTACTGAGGAAAGGTTTCACCAAAATACTACAGAGCACTGCTTTGCTTTTAAGTATCAGGGATATCAGATAGAGAAACATGACAATCTCAACCTTTTACACTGAGCCTGTAGAAGTATTTTACATCATTTAGAAGTTAGGCTTCTTGGCACTTTAGATAAAATATTTTAACTGGTAAGCACAGCAATCAACATTTTAAAATGCATCCTTTTACAATAAAACCATATTGACACATTTCATTTCGTGGGTGCCATGGGTGATGGTTTGACCAGATGATCTTGGAGGTCTTTTCCAACCCTAATGATTCTGTGATTCATCCCGATCTCTCTCCATTGAGAGGTAGTTCTCCAACATACACTATCTGTGCAGTTCTAGAAGTTACGTCCGTCAGACTCGGTAACGAAGACGACTGCCATGTCTTCACTTTCAGTTCAATGTTAGGCTGCCACCCCAACGGGCTCTTTTTGACCCAGTGTGTTAAGCTGGAGAAGTGCACAGCTGAAACAACAGGTTCAGAGAGAAACAAAGCATTGGCCATTATTCTGCAAGCTAGTCACTCATTCCAGTTCTGTCTATCACTGATAAAACAATCAAATTTGACAATGTAGAAGCAAACAACAGAAAATTAAGAATCAATTAAAGGTCCTATAACCCTGAAATCAAACGGATGTCCAGAGATCTGGCGTGCAGTTTTTGATCGCAAGAGCTAGGATACCTTTGACTGTATATCCTAAGGACTGAAATAACCATGGCATAAATTAATAGCGGTGAGTCTATAAGGGCTGAATTGATACTGACATCTTGGATATTATTACAGTAAATGACAGATTAATGGACAAAGGCACAAGATCCCAAAAGTCGTCCTAGAGATTTAATTACTAGGAAGTAACCAATAATCATATTAATTAGCACAGTTAAAAACCCCATAGAGTAGTAAATGATTTCAAAGGAAATTTTGGCTATAACAATGACAAGTTAAGTAATAACTTCCACTGATGCCAGCACAGAATAAATGATTTAATGATCCCCATAGAAAGTTTTATTTTACTTAGATCAATATCTGACCCCTATTATACACTAAAAGCCTTGCCTAAAACCAATTATAAGAACTATTGTTGGGTATCTCAATTATAAAGAAACTTCCTTCTAGATTGTCATGCTGTCAAAATGAAATAGATAATGTTCAAAGAAATGCACCTTTTCAGCCTCTCAAGAGCAACTATTGATATTTTAGCATTTCATAAAAAATTAACCCTAAGTCTTCGGTTGACTGACTTACTGGATGAGCTAAAGGAAACAAAGAATTTTGCAGCAGTATTTCCTTCCATATGCAACATTTTATTATTAGAGCTAAGTGAACATCAATAGCAGTAACTCTTCCACCATATGTGAAGGTTAAGGAAAACACTGCAAAACACTTAAGTTTTACATCATAAGTGTATTTTCAAAAAAAAAAATCCCTTTCAAACGATGGATATCAAAAGTAACAAATGCTGCTATGCAAAACAAAGGGGATCATAATGAAAGAAAACTTTAAAGTTACTCGTTTTTTTGTTTGTTTTACCTGTTCTCCACTTATACTTTTCAAGCAATAATACTCTTTGTCTGAAAGCTTTACAGAAACAGAAGTTATTATCTATGGTTAATGGATGGATGGAACAATTTTCTCTTACAAGTAAAAAAAAAAAAACAACGCCCACCTGCCAAATTCCATCATGTTTAAACAGTATATTACCTTTTGGTATCATATTTGCCAATAAAACTGTGTAAGATGTATGCAGTAAAGCTAATGCATACATCAAAGTGGGAAAAAAAGGTAAACATTTAATGGAGTTACAAAATATTCCTACATCCATCTTGTAAACTGACTTGGCTGAGATCACGTCCTATTTGTGCACACCTCCAGCTTGGGGTTGACACCAGGCACTATGAAGGAAAACGGCCATAGCAATCAAACTTCACTAAAAAAAATAGTTAAACTGTCAAAGTATGACCTGAATGATAGAATTTTTAGATAAATATTAAGTAGCAATAAAGAGATTTTCAACTACCTTGCCTTACCCTGTATTTGCCATGGTCCAAGAGCACACTAAAAACATTTATTACTCCTCAGCTGTCAACTTTTTATTCTGAAGTAACCTGCTTATGTATATGAGCATACGTGGTGTAAATCCTCACAGATCTGCATTATAAACTGTTTAGTGGGTTTATGCAGTAAGCAACTGTAAGAGAATTTACTGGTTATTTAAATCTAGAGGCATTCCAGCTCTGATGTAATAACTTGTTGATTCATGTGTTCATTCACACAAGTGTTTCAACATTTATTCCTGCTACTCAAAAATAGGACAAAACCCAAAACATTTCTGAACAAAAGCTGACTTGCATGTCTCCTTGTCTCCTTTTTACACCCATGTTTAATTTGTACTGCTCACAGTATCTCTTCCCTTCTACAAGCAATTCCCTTAAAAGCTCAATTTTTCAACCAAATCTGTTTTCAGGAACAGAAATATAGCTTCCAGAAATGATTTAAGGAACAGCTACTAATCTCTTTAGTACTAGGCAGTGTAGTTATAAACTGATACACAAACCTGTAAATACATCTGGACAGCCACTATGGAAATATGTGAACAGAGTTACTGCACAGCTTAATTGAAAGGCTTAAATAATGAATACGGGATTAGCAGGGAAGTTCTCCAGTCCTACTGCAAAACTGAAATTTAAAAACAAAGGCAAACTTGCAACGAATTTCAGAAAAAGCCTCCCCTTCAATAATGTCACTAACACCTTTCAGGTTTTTGAACAGTCACAAGTGAAATAAAGAATCCATATAAAACATAACTGCACATAAAAATCCTGCGTTCTTAAGTGTGCAGCCATTAATCTGGACGGTTCTCACTCTAATGTTATTTTATCATTATAAACGTTAAAAAATAGGATCATGAAATAGAGAAGGTAAAGATGAATTTCTACAGCTGACCTATTATCCTCTAGTTTCACCTATGAGGATGAGAAATCGAGACCAGCTGTATCATAGCAAGTGGAAGCTTCTGTGCTTGACTGTCCATCAAACTTTGGTCCTTAAAAAAACCTTTGTGTTTCAAGTTTTTAAGACTGTGGATGTTCTTGCTGCTGGTTTTGGAAATGACTTTTCAAAGCCTCATATAAAAAAAAATGATGTACTTAATCACTCAGCAAAAGTGATTTGTTTATTAGGAAAGCTTATAGCTAAAGACAACTTTTAACATTGGTAAACTGAAACTAGCAAGAGCAAAGAATCAGGATCAACAGCTGTTTTTACAAAAATGTCAGAAAATAATAAACAGGGAAAAAAATGCAGGGGATACTGAACGTCGGTCATTACTGAAGATTGCAATTTAAACCACAGAGGGCTTTTTTACTCTGAAAAACGTGTGCTTAAAACAAAGATCTGTGTAACAGATTTGAACTTAGCATACCTGCTGCTTATTCTGGAAGTTAAATTAGACTGAACAATTCATTATTCCAAAATAACTTGCAACATCAGTTTACAAGGTTACAATGAGCTTGGCATTCACTTATTTCATCTGCTCCAATTTCTATACTAAAGAAATAAAAGGTCATACAGAGGTTCCTTGTTCTAAAAACAGCAATAAGGAAAAATATGTATTAGATTTTAAGCACATAGATCAGAAAGTAAAAAAAGATTTGCTATAGTTACTAACCAGCAATTTCCCTCCCCATATACTTAATATTTTTAATTTTAATGTATATAATAACACACAAAAGGAGCGTCTCTCATTGATTTAAGACCTAAAATGAACTTGGCAATCCCTGTGAGTATTTGAATTAGCCTTACTTCAATCCTCACCATGAAGATCACACCTGAAAGAACAGAAGCAAGGCGGTGGCATTGCTCTCGGGCTGTGCCCGAGCCAGCCAGGGATGGGCCGTGAAGGAACCAGGAGGTAAGAATGAGGCAGAACAGCCCAAACACACCACACACGCTTATTTCCAACAAGAAAGGAACACACTTTGATCCATCAAGCACTGGCCCATTTATTGCTACAGGTCAGCCCAAGGACTGCAGGGACTGCAGGCTGACCAGCAGCCCAGGCTAGATGGGCAGAACTTCTCATGACCTGCCTTTCGCTCTGCTAACCTCAGGAGAAGTGCTGAGCATCCGCTTGGCATTTGGATGAGCACCATGGAAACCCTTGAGAAGTAACCCAAGTGATTTGCTTTCACGTAGTAAAATAACCTAAGTTTAACGCACCCCAAGTGAACTACTTACACTGCTGTCTTCCATGGAGGCACAGAGCAGTTCCACAATTCTCAATTGCTGCAGTTACATTTCTATGGTCTTCCTATCTCAGATGCAATCACACAGCTCCAACTATAATGTGGCTCAAGCCCTTTGTGCTAAGGCTCTGGCAACATCTCCACGGAAGTAAAAACCCTCCCATCATGGAGCAGGTCTCATTTCAGAGCTCTGGCTGTTGGTCGCTCCCATGGATTTACCAAGGGCACCTCTTTACACCTTTGAGAAAGTCAACCTTTCTTTTTCCCTCTAAAACTTATTAAGTATGTCTTAGTTTTTATTAGATGCTTGAACAATCAAGATATTGGAGGCAGAGTACAGGCAGACCTATTGAAATACGGGAAAATGCTGACAGCGTGACATTTTTACGTGCATTAACACACTTATTACCAATAAGATAAAATTTATTTTCAATATTGTTTTGCTGTGTATACATCCAGATTGTGTTGAATAAATATTAAATGTAGGAAATAGGTCTGGAAGCACTGATAACATCATTGCTGGACTAGCAGAGACCCAGAGTCTATACCCGAGACTGCTGAAAAAAACAGGCTCAGAAAATATACAGGGATAACCAGAACACTCCGAATAGAAAACAGCTCAATCTGACTACCCAGCCAAAAACAAGGTTACAGTGTGACTTCCTCATAGTCAACTTGAGCTCTTTCTAAGTGTTTGTGACAGATTTCCTCCCAGCAGCTGCCATGTTAAGGATAAGCACGCCTCACAGACCTCCATCGCAGTCTTTGCAAGATGTTAATGAAGCACTAAGATCTGCCAGCTTCTAGGACCACAATACACAGACGTATATGACATGTTTCTCACAAACACTAAAGTGTTTTTAGCAAGTAAGAGATTTTATACCAAAACTCAAGTAAAACAGTTTCTTAGGGAACGTGGGTAATATCTCTTGTCAAGCTGATGCCAAAAAAATAAAGGAATTGCTTGATGCCAGTTACACTATAAGCCTTACCAGAGGTCAGTTCAGGCTCCTTGGTACATTCCTAGCAAGGCAGGCAAGGATTAGAGCTGCTTTAGGAACAGGCAGAGAAGCCAGGGGTGGGCAGGAGCAGCCCCTCCTGTGCAAGGGCGATGCTTCAGGGGAGGTACTAAAATCTACATGAAACCTCAACAAGTAAGATCTCAGAGAAAAACAACTTCAGACATTTGTGGAAATGACCCCTCTGAGAGCAATTCCTCTCATTCTACCAGCAGCGAGGCACTTCCATTGCAGCATGCTCAGCACAGGGGATTTTCAGGTGATCCCCCATTTATGGCACAAGCTTACATACAAGCACTATATAAAGTTTTCTTTTTTTTCCATGTATAGGCAAGCTGCTGTTCAAATATTAGTCTGATAGAACTCAAATCGCCAACAAGGGAAACTGAATCTGCAAGTCAGGAGAAGACTTGGAGACCACTGATTTAAAACATTTACTGTTTCTGCATTTAATTTTGCCCTCTTGGTCTAAAATCTGCGTATGGAAAAAAAAAGTGAGGAGTAAAAAGTGCTTTTTACCCAGCACTTATCTTCTTACAGTTGTTCTGAAGGGCCATGTTTCTTCTTCAAGATAAAAGAATACATGCTGTCTTCCCTTCTACTGAGAGCCATACTAACTCGGCTGTCTTCTACTGACAAACATGCCATAGACACGTGCCTGCTAGAGCAGGTTTTTTCCAGGGGAAAAAAAAAAAAGCTCAGAAATGCATTCTTAACTTCTTGTTTTCTCCCTTTCGGAAAAAAAGTTAAACCAAACTTCATTTTTACCTTTTGTTGTATCTTCCTTCGCATCCATCCAGTTCCTCTCAGCTACAAACAACTGAACACATTAGTTCTAACTGTGTGGCACAGGAAAACCGTGTTCTCCTTCGTTACTTCTCATTACAAGCTAGAATGTAATC
The DNA here is from genome assembly GCF_011077185.1 of Oxyura jamaicensis. NCBI lineage: Eukaryota > Metazoa > Chordata > Aves > Anseriformes > Anatidae > Oxyura > Oxyura jamaicensis. The sequence continues at coordinate 89,346,666 of NC_048896.1, read as the reverse complement.
TTGCTGAATATTGCTCACAACTGCATTACGCTCCAAAAGCGTCTGCAGTACTTCCTTTTTGGCAAGTCAACTATTTCTTCATGGACAGATGTGTTATTCCTAATATAAAAAGGCAGCCAAACACACCCCACCCAGAACAGTTACTGATTCAAGCCTTTCTAGTGCATTTTGTTGCACGTCCACCTTGTCCAAATGTAGCTTGTATTTGGTATGTGCTTCAAGAAAATGAAAGCACTGCAAGGCCAGTCTAAAACCAGGCTTATAAAGGTGATATCCAACATCTGCAATCAGTTGAATCAACTCCAATTAAATTGGTTTGTAAGCACGGATTACGCCTATGAGGAAACATTCCAGATATTAATTCATTACACTCGTCGGGGAAGAATGACACATTAAAGTACTCAAGAATTTTGTAGAGCAGTAGAATTAAGAGACACCCCGTAAAGGCTGATGTCTGCTGATAGCTGTGTAGCACTGATAAAACCTTAACGCATCCATAGCGTCGTTTTCTGATGAACAACCTCTGATGAACAAGCACAGAACAACCCAGCTCCAGAGATCTGTAGCTGCATACATGCACACGATGGCCTGCTACCGATGGGAAGGTTTGACTGATCTGCACGTTTCTGTTCCAGGCATCAGCTCTGTTCGTTGGAATCACGGCAAATGGATTCTCTCTCTCATAGTTACAACACATCATAAATGAAATCGTTCACTTCAAAAGAAAATTACCAAAGGCATTTCAGACACCCTTTGCATTCAGAAATGCCACCCGAGATGGCTTCAGACTTCCTCCTAGTGTCCAACCCAGAGACATAACCGACCCGTTAAGTCGCCTTAATAGAGGACTTGTCCCTGGGGTGTCTGCGATTCCTTTCATTGGCTCTGATAGGCAAAGGGTCATAAAGCAGAAGCAACAAATATGCCATATAAATCCAGAATGTATGCACTCTACTAATAGGGAGAACTCTAAGTATTGCAACACCGAAACATAACACAGTGTTAAACACAGCATAACATACAGTATCTCTATACCTTACTTTTATTATGTATTTGAAAAATATTTTAAGACAGTAGATTACACTATTTGACTTTCAGCATAGGGCTTTGGAAGTGACACAAGAGCTATGTCTTATTTCATCTCCACATTCTCACGTAAATATTTCCTATGCAGTTTATTACAACTTAATTTAAATGACTGTTAAATAACTGTTAATCCACACAGTTTTGTTCCTCGACCCACTGTAAGCTTTTAAACTGCATTCAAGAACTACAATACTTAAATCTTACATGTTTTCCTGTGTACGTGCCAAAAACACAGGCTTGGAAGACGCAGTCAGTACACATCATCGCAACACATCAACAGAGATATGTTAAAATATGGTATCTGTAGTGAACACAAGATTCCATTTTCAGCACGAAGAACAGAAGTCAGTGGTGATATACACATTGGGGGGTTGTTTGTTGGGGTGGTCCTTTTGTAAGTGGGTAGGATTAACACACCCATGGCAAATTCTGTCCATGGTACGAGATAAAAACCAGAAGTCCACCAAAGTAGGTGTTCAGTGCAGTCAAAGCAAGTGAGACTCTGCCCCAAATCTGACAGATTAGAAAAACCCCAGCTCAGTATTACATACATGCCAGGAAGAGCTCAGAAAAGTGGGTGAAGCACTCGAGCGCAGGGCTGGACGGATGAAACCGCCTTTAAATGTGACTGGGGAAGCCCAGCATGGAAGGTCACTGAGAACAACAGGTGTGAACGCTCCTAATACATGTTAGTATTAAACCTCTGCAGCTTTTGAGCAAACTCAACAAGAACATAAAATATATATTCAAACACAGACTTTTCCTACATTCAGTACTTAAAAAAAATTCTCGGGACTGAGAAACCCAGTCCCTAGCAGGAAATACAACAAATGAATGCAAGCGCCATTTTACCGAGCACCAGCTTCTTACAATGCAAAACTGAGAAAAAAAAAAAAAGGAAAAAGAAGCAAAACTCATCCTGCTCCTGGGCTGTTGTCTTCTCCGATATTAAATTGTGTCATCACAGAGCAGTGCAGCTTTAATTGAGTTTAAAATAGCAGGCACAGATTAATACGACACAGCAGCTTTTACCAGTAAAGGCTGAAACTGGAAATTCAAGAGACGGATATAACCACAAGGGCATCTACTCCAGCATCCAGGAGGACCGAACTCTTGTTTAATACTGTGCTTTAGCATTTTGGACAGTTCAAAGAACTGGACTTGCTCACCACAGTTCATTTTCTCTCCACTGATTGTGAAGCACACTCCTAGCTTTTAGCCAGTGTTTCAGCAATGAACACGTGCATTATAAAGACTTCAGATCCCCCCCCGTCTTTAGCTTTTTATGCCATTTATACCAGATAGGAACATCAGACAGAGCAAGCAGCAAAATATTTTTATTTTTATTTTTTTAAATCATAAAGATCTAAGTCAGTAAATTTAACTGACTTGGTAACAGCGACACCTCACCTTCAAGATAGAAAAAAGGTCACCCAACTAAGATGGACCATGCAAGACAAAAACTAAATGCCTGCCTTTCAAATGAAGCTTTTAGGAATATCCAGCTCCTTCCCCCATGCCTGTGTAGGGAATATCACCCTGATTGCTTTGGTAGCCACTGCTACATTTCACTTTTTTAAAGCATTCGTACACTAATCAAAACCCCTGAACTGGGAAAACGCAGCCATTTATCCGAACTTTAACACCAGACTCCCATATATCTGAGTCAATTGATTCCTTCCCTGGTTATAGAGCTAAAAAATAAACTATTTCATGAACATCCTGCAGTTCCTCTGAGAACAGCTGTTACTGTAAACATGTTTCGCTAGAGGCAAACTCTGTTCTTTCTCTTTTCATATAATTCCTGCTTTCCTCTAATTTTCAAGGTTGCTCCTAATAGGAATAAGACAGCAGACTGCCAAGCTAGATAGTGCTGTATTTTTACAGGCTTTTTTTTCCCCCTCACACAGCGATACATATTTTATACATCCAAATCTTCTTTCAAACCCGGAGAATGTGAGGAGTTTCAGTCAATTCCTTGTTTTACTGGAGAAGTGGCGGTGGTTTGTTTTTCTCCAGGAAGAGCTTTCACAAACCTAGCTTCATCACTACAGTACCGAGGTTGCTCAGTACTAAGTAGTAACACGCAGCTTTCTGCATAAGAGTTTGATTTTCCATGTAAGTTGTGCTTAATTCACTTACAGCTCTGTGTAAGCATCTCATTTCATTACAGAAGCAAAAAAGAAATACTAAGTGATTTGTCTACAATCCCTTACAAAATCCAAGGAAAAAACCCTGAAGCCTCCTTGCATTGAAGGCCAACTGGTGCAGGAAGGGATCCGACAGCACTGAGATCACGCAGACACACCGATTATTTTAACACTTTAACATTTTCTAACAGGTCAGTCATTTCACATTCAAGTATAAGGAGTTCCAGCAGCACACGTGGGGGACAAGACAGCATGGATTCACCAAGGACACGTTGAGGATGGAACACGCAGCCCACACCAGGCTTGCTGGGGAGGCACGAGCTGTACCACGGGCTGTTAGCAGCCACAGAGCTCAGCCTGAAGAGATGAAAGCCATGGGTCAGCTGGGGGAAAGCAGCGAGCCAGACAACCCCAGGTGTTCATACCACCTCCAATAGCACTCAATACTTTTATCAGTAAGCTGAAGGACAAGAAACCATTGCACAGCCAGCAAATGCAGGGACAATACCAAGCTTGGAAAGGAAGAGATTGATATGCCATGTATTAGAGTTTCAACTCAAAGGACCTTGATAACCCTAAGGACTGGGCAAAGAAAAACACTCAAGAGACCCAAAAGAGACAGAAAACACCACAGCTGGTGCAGGATGAGCCACATATTGGCAAAACTGCAGCCCTGCTGGAAAGGCCCTGGGAACTACTGCTGTGGGTGCAAGGTGAGTGCGAGCCAGCTAGGGGTGACCATGGAGCCCAACTCTTCTCAGCAACACCAGAGAGGACAAGAGGTTTAAAGGAAACATTGTCCCATTGGAGTTTCAGAACTGCCATTAGGTCAAGTGTTTTCTCTAGTGAGTTGGTAATGCCTGCGTGGACTGGGTTACCTGAAAGCTTTACCTTCAATTTACTGATTTGTGGCAGAACAAAGTATCTCGGTCTTCACAACAAACCTTGGCTGCAAGTTTTTTGATTGATTTTTTGTTATTGTTAAGATAAACAAAGGCACAAACAAATCTGTGAGGCAGGAATGACAACAAGTCTTGATCCCAGTAGATATCATCATGTTTCTGACTTACATTTGTAACCTTAGAGCCAGTTTTAGTTTCAGGCCTCTCCAAGTGCTCACATTCAAGCTAGGTCTAAATACTGCTGACTCAAAGGTTTATAATTCATATGCAAGTAAAATGCTAGTTGAGAGCGTTACTAACAGACACCTTCATTATTTAACCATGTGTGGACTTCTTTCCTGATCTGAGAATACAAACCTTCCCTTCATACAGCCTTCAGCATACTACTATGAAGTTTATTTGGCTCACCTTTTGAATTTCATCCCTTCTGCTGCCCGCCATCCCTTCTCCATTACATTAATCACAACCTGGAGGACTGCATTTTGAAGACTTTTGTTTATACCCCGATGACAACCTCTGCCTCTCATTCAGTAACGAGATGCTAATTTATGATTCCCCAAACCTATGAAGCCAGACTCGAACAAACACCCGGGGCATTTTCAAGCAAGCGCCTCTGAGTTTTCTGCTGTGAGATGTTGGGAAGAGCTCCCACAAACATCTATAAAGTCACTGGCCTAAGGTGGTTCCATAATCTGGTACTGCCCCAAGCAAAATCTCAGGTACCTCAATGCCTGAGGCTAGTGAATATCTGCAAAGAACAACTATAAAACTAGATTCCTTACCAAATCAAACACCTTTTTTTTTTAAAAAAAAAAGATTTAAAACCCTCCACATTTTATATACAGCATCCCCAAATGCCATACTTCAGCTGAAGGATTAACACACCCATTCCTCACCTACCAAAAGATGTTCTGGGCTAAACAAATCTAGAATACGGCATCTTCCACCCATCCGGTTACACCCAAGCCACGGCACAGATAAGAATTCTGAGCTGAGAGGAGTGGAAGAGAAGGTAGAAGCGACTGTTCTGTAAGAAACAGGCTCCCTAACCGAGGCAGAGACCTCAGCTTCAGTATCTGCATTTGAAATCGCTTTGACATTTTGCAGAAAGCGGTTAGAATATTTAAAAATAAGCAGATTTGACAGTTCAACTTCCAAAGCAGGTTATTCAAGATGATTATAAGACTAAAAGTAAGGAGGCAGTGTTCATTTTCCTATTCCACAACATACAAACAGTTACCATAAAGCTAGTGTTCCTGGTGCCTTATTCTCAGGCTGCAGAACTATTTCTCATACAAACATCCCACTAAACCAGTCAACAAATACATGTTGACACCTGCTAGAAACAGTAAACAACTGCTCAGAGCAGGCTGCAGGAAGAGCAGTGCAGATCTCTGGCTGTTCCACGCTGAGCAGCTGTAAGCTACTTGTCTCACGTGGCAAGGGGAGCACTGGAGAAACTTCACAAGTCTTTGGGCTTGTTTATGATGAGACGTTAATTTATATCATTCCTGATTACATCCATGCAAATAGTTCTGATCTATAAATAAGACTCCCCGTCGAAGTGCGTGAAACTAATTCAAAACAAGGCATTCTTATTCTGGAATGTGAGCAGCTGGGCACTAAATAATTGGAATTGTTAGCCAAGGACTGCTATCTCCAAGTACTCCCCACATAAACACGAGTTTTGTTATTCTACTCTACCTCTCTCCTCTATTATTCTGTTCTACTTGTATTGACAGTATGAAATCCTAACTCCTCGATAGCATTAAAGAAGAGTTAAAGTACAGTGGAGGACCCTGTTCCTCTCCGCAGGGGAGCACATCAGCATCCCATCCTCCCCCAAATGATTCATCTGTTATCAAAGCAGGGATCAGAGCACAAAGCAATCCAGTTTCATCCCACAAAACACTATTATAGAATAATCATATGACTATAAAGATCTTGAAAAAGCAAACTCTTAGAAGTGCCCAGCAGTGACCCTTGAAGCACTTCTTCCTCTTTTCTCTCTCAGCAAATCTTCTGATGTACTTTATACCTAGCTTATAATCGCCCTTTAATTTTCATTCCATTTTCATTCCTGAAACTCGGCCATCTGTTATGCCTTGATTGCTGGATCAGCCTCTGTTATGCTGTCCAAATAAGAAGTTTTTGACAGTGTACAAGTCTCAAACAAACTATAATTTCTTTGGTGAATAAAGTAAAAATTACATCTAACCTCTCTGTAGATTCAAACATGCTCCTAGTGCCCAGATATCTGGGCCTTGAAAACAGAGATTTCCTTTGTCTTCAGAGGATTTTTGAAAATCAGCATTAAGAATCGGTATTTGTTTCCTCTGGCTGTAATCCTCTCTTTATTACTGGGTCTCTTGGTAGTCTCCAGTTACAGTGGTTACACACAACGCAAACTCAAGAGCTCGAATGAGATTTTCTTTACACTCGCTGCTTCCAACAGATAATGAGTTTAATTAATCCTCAGCAAGTAGTTACCACCATTTTTGTTTTAAATTTTTTGATCAATAGATTTACAGTTGGCCAAAAAGGCTCTAGATTTTTTTTTTTTTTTTGGGGGGGGGGGGGGCCGCGGGGGAGAAGCAACTTAAGGTTTAAGCAGCTCTAGCTCTGAATCCCTCTGCCTTTCAAATCAGTGCACATCCAACACAAGAAGCTTGCACACCAGGCTGGTCATGAGATGGATGCATCCTTGCAGCTGTTAAAGCCATGAGCTTTGCCCAAGGTAAGCAATCCCAGAGTGGAAAAGAGCTAAAAAGGGCTGGGTTTAAGAGCATGAGAAACCAAAATGACACTGAGGGAATAGGAGACTGGCTAGAAGAATCAAACAGAGCACAGAAGCGTGGCTTTACTCTTTTGCCTTAGTTCCACATTTCTTTGTCAACAAGTACAAAATCCTGCAACAACTTCCTAAACCCATTTTTCTAAGTTGTCAAGAGAGAGCTCCCTGTTAAAAAAAACTTGTTTGAAATCACTATATAAAATGCTATGAGCGGTTGTCATTATTTCCATCCAGATTTGATAAGAGTTGTGAGAACTCACATGTTTCCTTTATACATAGAAGCTAAATGATTAAGATAATTTTTTGAAAATCAAACAAAAGATTTAATAGTCAACCAACCAACCAGCAGTGTTTCACACAGCTTACATTCAAATCCAAGTTTAAACTTCTTGATTAATAAAAATGAGATGGTATGAGTATGTCAGATCCCCTTTCAAGGCTTCTTAGTGTATTTCAATTATGTTTCATTGCACAGAAAACTTATTTGACACAATTACATCAGCTAAAAAGAACATGATTAATGGTGCAAAAACAGGCATGCCACAGTTAGGAAACGCTAAAATTACAGAGTATCACTGTCTGCATTTTTCTAAATGCAAAGCATTAGAAGAGAAATTACATTTACAAATATTTCTTTTCCCCTACCGTAGTCAGCAAGAATTTATCTTTTACCAACTCCTGCTCTAAAGAAATTCCCAATGTGCTTTTCCCTGGCACTTTCCACTGTAATACCTGAAATCTCACACATTGACTTATTTTCAAAAAACACATACGGAAGAAAGGGTATTTCCAATCTGTAAAATAAGGAAATTAAGGCACAGGAAGGATAGTAACAAAGTTCTTAAATGGCTTCAATGCGATTCCTAGACCTGACTTCTCAAAGGAGATGATATTTAGTGGCAATCATAGTGAAATATTTCAAATATTTCCCTGTGTTGAAGTACAGTTCCCAAGGTACAGCCAGCCAGTAAGCCGACTAACAGCTCTCACTGCCCCTAAAGAACGTCATTCCTCTCCTTTCTCTTCCTCCATGCAAGAGATTCCACCCTGTACTTGTACAGCTTGGTATTTTGACTATTGGGCACATCAATATAGTGCAACAATAAAAAAAAGAAAACAAGAAAAAAAAGAAATTCACCACCTTGAGATAGCAAAAAAAAAGTTACCAGCTTCTGTATCAGCTTCTGCTAACTTAGTGACCCAAAGCTGTGCATCAAGCAGTCTGGCAAGCAGAAGAGAAGGAAAGGAAAGAAGCAGAGGAAGAAAAGCAATCCATCTCCTGGAGGGGAATGGGATTCCCTGCTCGGAGGGGAGCTCCTGCAAGGCCTGGTCACAGATCTCCCCCAGCTGAGGGACTGGCTGCCTTGCAAACCTGACTGAGTTGGCTCAAGAACAGGCTACCAAAACTGGCAGCTGCCCCAGGAGAACCCAAAGTCCCAAACCCTTCTAGCATCACATCAGGAGAAGGGAGAAGAATCCATCTCGTTTCCTCAGCCAGCAGATTTCCTGAGTTTAATTCCAATACCCACCACTGCTGCATCGCATGAGAAGTGATCTATCCAGGAGAAGAACTCAATACTTCAGAAAGCACACACATTCCAGTTTCTGCAATACCAAGTAAAGGAACTCGTAGGCAATTACCTCTTTTACGATAGTTTTGGACTGACCCTTCCACACGTCCGACTGCTGGACTTCAACGAACGGGCTGCACGGAAAACAAGCACGAACAAGAAGTGACACATCCCGCACACTGAGTAAGGCAGAAATCCTGCTGACAACAGAATATACAAGTGACTAATAAAAGATGTCATCATAGTGAAGCACAGATCTCATTTATTTATCTGAATTCCAACATTTACTAAGTTCTGAGGGGGTTATGGACACTTAATAATGCATTTTGATGTGTGATTTGTCTGTTCTTTCAGCCCCCAGGCCCACTTTTGGAAGCAAACCGAAGGAATATTCCATGTGACAGAACTTGTATTAATGAGAGCCCCAAATTCCCGATTTGCCAAAGTAGCTATGCCACACGGACACTGACAGCTTCGGACCAAGGCTACAAAACAAACAGCTCCGAGTTGTCTCCAGGCAGCAAGAGGCAGCCGTCAGGTTGGGCTCCATGAACCCCGCCAGCCCTGCTGATGCAAGCGTTCGTAGGAATGCGTGGTGGAACACAACACTGTAATGGTTTTTCTTTAAAAAAAAATAAAACACCACCTTTTAAGCACGATTTACTTCACTGGTAAAGTTTATACAGCTGAAAGGCATCAGACTTGGGCGGAGGGTAAGGGAGGAAGGAACAGCAACTTGTCTTTCCGCACATGAAACTGCAGAATGGTGTTTCCTTAGTCCTGCCCCAGTGGGTTTCTTTTCCCCTGGTCTGGATTCAACATGTGACTCCTGCATTGGGAAGGGGAACAGTCAAGCATCTGGAAGACTTAATAGTCTAAACATTTATTTCTTATTTTCAACTCCTTTGTTCTTATTTTGACAGCAGCGTTACTCTTAATGGACTACAGGTCCACAGCCAGAAGCTACTTACTGCCTTACTGACATCTGTATTTGCATGCAGTGATTTTTTGCAGGTTTGGATCAAAACTGCTGTCTGGGGCAAATTCCAGTGAACTATCAACTAGAAATAATTCCAGAAGCAATCCTCCCAAATTTCGGCCAAACACTGCAAAGTCTGAAAAAGGAGAAGAGTTGTTCAGTCATTCCTCACTTACAGATATGCCTATGAATGTCCACAAACAGATTTAAGGCTCTTTTGGGCCCTGCCTGTTTTCCACTGAGGTTTAAATCCTGAACACCCATTCTTCACAAACGTATCACTAAAATCACTAGTTTTATGTTTAAATAGCTGAAGAATCAAAAGATAGTTTGTCTCTTCCTTACCCCCTCTGGGAACGGAGAAAATATTGTCTCCAGAGAATTCTGGAGACAGTATATGAAAATAATCTTGAGATATTTCTAATTCTACAAACATACATTTTAATAACCATTTTAAAGGTTGTTTTTTTTTTTTTTTTCCATTTTTCCTTTCATTTCTTTATTTGCAGCATCCCGTGTTACTATAAAATTAACACTAGGCTAAAAGGTTTAAGATACAGTTGTTAGTCACATAAACGGCTGATATCAACCACACTTAGGTGATTTTAACAACCAAGTTTCAAAATTACTTTTGAAATCAAGTCTTTTTCATGTAGTTGTTTTTAAACAGATAAATTCCTGACTGAGCTGTATCACCAGAAGAGATAGTATATTTGTTTGAAAGACCAGAAAATTCTTGCAGCCTGCTGTTTCCATCGTTGGTTCAACCCTTGGTATGGTAAGTCAGATCAATTCCTACACTGATGTCTTGTAATAAGGAAACAGTATTCAAGTCTATACCATTTTTGAAAGTTTATTAACACTTCACTTGGTTTAGTTACAACAACAAGCAAGCAATTAGTAAACTAAGTGTCATGTATATTGAAACACACAACTTGCTAGCCAGCTTTTTACATAACATCCAAAAGCTTCTTGTTTACTTCAGGTACCTCCAGAAAGCACCAAGTGTACTGCAGAGTTTCACAAGTTCATTTACTCCTCTTTTTGGTCTTAACTCTGCTACATTCACACTAACCATCTCTTTCAGTCACAAATGAAAGATCAATTCTCATTTCTACCCATCTCCTACGATCGCATTTCATAGAAGACTAAAACAGCATGAAAATGCTTGATGCACATTTTAGAATATTTTGTTTTTATCAAAACAAACAAAAAACACACAATCCCCATATAAAAAAAATGCAACCATTCCAAATATCTGAGTGACAAGAAAAGTTCAAAACAAATGAAAGCACTCATATTCCTCCACTCCCCTCCTCTTTAATAACTTATAAACTTCAGTGTCAAATACTTATTTACTCCAAATGCCTAACCTGCAAAAAGATTCTGATATACTACTTAAACTACTCTTCATTTATTACAAAATGAGAGTATGTTTATTAAAATATATGTTCAAGCTTGAACTTAAAGCACTTGGGAATTAGACAAATGTTAATCACAGAAAGGAAAACTTAATAACTATTTCTGAGACTCAGCATACTTCTTCCTGCAATTTCCCTGTAGCTGTGTACATGCTGAAAATGAAAAAAAGGAATGCAAATTTATGAGTAATTCTAGTAATACAATGAGATACTCATTATTTTAAATTGTACCATGCAAGAACATTTACAAAACACTCTGCAAATTCTCTTTTCCAGCCTCTCCAGAGTCTAGGAGTAAAACAATGTAAGCTATAATTTAAGGTTTAGTTACCACATATATATTCTTGGTTCATCTTTAACATACTAAGAGGTTTGACTGCATCATAAAAAGTAACAAAAAAGACAAAGTGAAGGAGGTGCACAATTCACGAATTACTTTGGTAAAATTTATTTTGTATCAATTTTTCATAAGTGAGATTTTGAGAATCCTTCTGACAGCCTAGCATGATTTACTAGGGCTCAAACTGCTGCAAAAGTAGCAATGGCTACAGCCCAAGAAGTTCTGCACACCATTTTTTTGTGTATTATTTATCTACTTTATTTTCCAGCTCATGTTAACGAACATCACAACTTTGCAACTGCAACACAAACCTTTGTATGGATCAAGCTGAAAGGAACACAAAATACCATGTAGTGGACCTAAGGGGAAATTGATTTTCAATCAACAGCATCAATTAGATCCATCTACAGACGAGTCTGTAAAAGTGAGCAAGGTCAACAAGGAGACATTAGTCCTCAACAAAACACAAGATGAAAAGCTCAGATCCATTTCTGAAGGCAGCACGTAGTAATGTATTGGTTGAACAGAGAGCTACAAAAACCCATGATACCAGTGGGGGTGTTGTGCTGACTTATCTGTAACATTACTTGGTAAGTGGGTCCACCTGTTTGGGTATCTAGAAACTGGCTTTCTGCTATGGAAATTTCAGAGTAAGAGGGGAAGAAAAGCTCTCAGAAGCTTTAGTAGCTTCTGCTGCATAAATTCATTTTGACTAATTTAGGACAACCAAAGGAATCCCAGCCCCAGCCATGCTACCGTAGCACATTCCACATAGCTTCGCTTTCGATTTCAGAACCACACGAAGCACTGCCATGTTTCCATGGGCTATTTTGGCACCAGAAAGCAGACAATTCTATAAATGATACAACAGGAAGTTTTGGAGAATTAACCTTGAGACAGGCAGACAAAAAGCACCAAGTTTAGGAGTTTAAAGATTTTCTCATTCCTATTGTAAAATTCAAGAATTTAGCTTCCCATCAGCCTTTGAAAACAGTCTTTAGGAAATAGCTTTATTAAACCTTTGGATTAATGAACAGCTCAAATTGCAGTCTAAACAACGTTGAGATATTCCCACATCAAAAGTTTGATTTTTTAAATAACAAGTGAATGCAGACACTTTTGAAGAAAATCTGTTGTAAAAGAAAAAGAGGATTTTGAGAACCAATCTGTAGTAGATAGAGCCTTAAAAACCAGTCGCTGCTGGGTGCATGCTTTAATTGAAGTTCATTTAACCAATTTCAACAGACTGTTTCTGTAGGTGGGTGTCTCAAAATACAATTTAATTGGATCTGAGGAAACACTTGCCCTTGAGCCATGAAAAATAGAAGTTACTGTTTCTCCAAGGTAACATTGGGTTGTCCACTGAGACACCTTGAGAAAGCCCAAATCAATTCCTTCCATCCTAAAACAGTCACCAGAACTGTCCTCACTGATGAGCAAACAGATACTCATCAACTTTGTGGGCACAGGTTTCAGGTGGGCCAGTAAATACAGTCAGTTCTCCTCAAGCGTCTCATCTGGTTTACTGCTGGGGTCTAAGACTATGCTGAGAGAATGCAGACATTTTCTCATTAAATTTCTCATTTTCAGGGGGAAAGAAAATATTAAAATTGAAATTTACATATATAAAACCTAACTAAAAAGCACAAAAAGCTTCCTCTGGAAGCACTTCTGGAAGGGTGCAAGCCAAGCAGGGCCTAGGCCACGCACCTCAGTTCCCACCCGCCTGCCTGAGACTCAGCAAAAATTAGCGCACACAGCCAAACGAGAATATGTGCAACTGCTGAGCTTTTATTACATACGTAGGAATCGCACAATTACATAACAGTAGGTCAGCAGCTTTGGACGTGAACAAAAAAATCTTGAAAAACTCTACTTTCAGAGAAAACATCTTCATTCATGTGGAAGCATGAACATAATGAACGCCCAAATGCTTCAGCGATAGAGTCATGAATAAACTCATGAGGGCTGAATAAGCATTTACACAAATGCACTTAGAGAGTTCGTAAAATAGCAGGCCACACAAAATTAAAAAAAAAAAAAAATCACAGGAAGAAAAACGCTCCAGAGCTCGCTCTCCTACCTTTAGGGCCAAACTGCAGAATAGGAAAAGCTGGCGCGATCTGAAGAGATTTTTCAAAAGCAATGAAAAACAAAACTCAGATCAGACCAGCCCATTGACTGGTGCTCCCAAACAGCTGCATACTAATGGCCTTGCATACATTAGGAAGTATTAAAGAACACTTTGAAATGAACAGGCGACTTGAATCCTGGCTAACTGATATAATATAGTACTTACATGCTGGAATATAGCTAAACTGGCTAATTAGCACTGGTAGTTAGCTGCTCAAGGATACCCATGCCAAAAATAAAAAAGAAATGTTGACTAGAAGTTATATCCCTTTCCCTGCAAACCACAATGAAAAAAGTGAGAAGTACAGAAACTTTTCATGCTTGTCCTATTCTATTCTTAGGCTCATGGAGAAAGAAACTGGAAGAGAGCTCAAAAGGTCATCTGGCCTGTTCCTTTCCCAAGCCCGGATCATCTACACTTCTGTCATTCCTGACACAAGTTGTACAAACTGCAGCTTAAAGTCTCAGATAACTGAGACTGTGTAGGATTGCCAGACAGCTGATCCCAGAGTTTCTGTATCAGTACACTACTTAAAAAAAAAAATTACACACACACTTGCTGGTTTGATTTTAGTAAAGCTCAACCTGACTCCCTCTCTCCTGCTGTGACTGAAGTCCATTATTTCTTGTATGCTCCTCCATAACCCTATGTAAACTTCTTGCACGCCTAAAAGCTGTTATATCTGCCCTTCATTACCTTCTCTTCAGATTAAACTATACTTAGTCTTCTTATTTCCCCCTCCAAATCAAGTTTTCCTATGCTTAGGTCTACATGACAATTTAACGTACCTCCTATCTTGCTGCTTGCAATGCAACTGGAAGTCCAGAGAACAGAGTACCACAAAACAAACAAACAAAAAGGCTGGGAAGAACACAGAAACAACCGCTCTCCAAGCAAACATTTAAAAGCAGGATGTCAGAGATTAAAGGGTTTCTTTGGTCTCAATATTTTAGCCAACCTCAACAGCACTACAGATGAAAAAAATGCATCACGATTTTATCTGTGACTTCCACCGATAAAATAATTAGCAGAGTGACAAGCCAGATGCTTTTTCCTCATAAAACTGGCAAGCATCCTCTTACTTTCATTACTCACCTTCCCTTATCCTAAAGGACTGATATGACTGGAAAACAAATAAACACTGCCAGAAAGGACTAAGCCCATATACTGCTTCAGTTCCACAAGTACGGTTTGGAGCTCAGACTTCCTTCTTGCTAGCCATATCAATGCCACTTCACAGAAAGACACTTCTTCATCTACAGGTTAATTAATTTTGTCTTAGTATTAAGCACGCTACATTACAAAAACACCTGTCCCAAAAGAAAGCCAAAAGCAGCTGTTATTTTTTAAGATCATTCTTCCAGAAATCCATCCTACAGCAATAGAAAAAGCAACAAAGTTTAAAGCAGGACTGAAAACTTTCTTTTTTTGTATCTGGTTTTCAAACTTCAACTCATCTAAACTGAAAAAACAGTCTGTAAGTAATAGGTCTCATTATTGCCTGCTCTGGATGAAGAAGGACTATCTGTCAGCCAGACTTATTTTAAAAGTTTAGTTTGCTTTAACCTCTGTTGACTTCTTGCAGGTATTCAGCCCTATACTTTTGGACACTTACAAAGAAAACGTATAAGAAGCCAACGTGCACACATTAGTTCAGATTGTGAAAAAGCCAACACAGCCCTCCTCTTGTAAAATGAAAATGAGAAGGAACCCTAGATGCATTGTTGTAACTTCTTCACAGTGATCTTGGCCATACCATGACTTAAGATCCCTGAGATTATCCCCTGCTGATTTCAGTGAAAGTATGAGGAGGACAGAGTGCTCGGCTCCAGTAGGAATGAGCCATTACAGTACCAGTGATGTTTTAATCCCAAACAGATGTTAACCATGCTTTATATTGCTTGCCAGTGTTTTATTGTGCTGCAAAAATTGCTAAAATGTAGGGCTGACACGGCAGTTATTCTTTCACTTTTCAGGTCTACACCACCTTTGTAGTTCACCAACTAGAATCCAAAGCCATGAAGACCACACAGAAAGACCACATAAATGTGACTGTCAAGTTAATCTGTGCCTTGATCAACATCAGGTAGGGCAAGAGTTTTATGCGACAATTTGAATCCAGAACACAAACTTCAATGTCATCTATAATCATAAATTTTCTTATTGCTAACATAAAGTAGGGAGATCTATACCTCATAAAGGCACAACCATTTCACCCAGGAGCTCCAGGTCATTTCTGCAATATCAGATTCTCGTTTTAACACAAACTTCTGGGGCATCTCAGGGTTTTTCTACTCTTTTTTCAGTGACCAAAAAAGAAACTAAAACTCGCCAAAAATCAAAAGAAGCATTTTCTATACACCTGTACAAAATGCAAAAGCATACATAGGTCTAAAGTGGTACAATCTTCACAAGCGATCATTTTCTTAAATTTGACGTGGAATTGGAACTAAAATTAATCCTTGTTTTGATGATATAAAATTAAACACGAACCTCATTCTTCAAAAATTGGTCAGTCACATGCAGACCAAATTCCCTTTCTCTTCCTCCTGTTTCAGAGCACTTAAAGCAGGAAGTTACCGTGGTTAATTAATAACTTCATAGCATAACACTTAACACTAGCCACATGGATGCAATGACCCACCAAAGAGATGATCTACACTTGAAATGTAGAAAATTGGAAACTCTCAGCATCCCGTTTTAGGTTGCTCTGCTTTTACATCTGAAGTATACTACAGGATGTGCAGTTAAAATAGAGCTAAGTTCAGTCTTGTTTATTCCTCCCCCAAATTAAGATTTTTTATTTTTATTTTTTATTTCAGGTCAACTTATTTGTTCTTTAACAATACATTGTGAGATACTTATCGTAACATTTTGTATTAAACACAACTATTAATGCTTCACTACATTATTGATCTTTAACACATACACCTTCAAGCAAGCTCTATAATGAGGTCTTTATAAAACCATGCTTAGAAAGCACAAATAAGCAAATGCAAATGATTAATAGATTACTTTAAGTTCAGCTCTTTGCAACAGTAAATCCCGAGAAAGAAATACAGTCAATGGGAATTATACCTAGTTTGAAAAGCAGCAGCCAGAAAATGAGGTGGCACTTTGACACTCCCTCCAGCTCTCTAAGTAGCTCGATCCTATCCTCCCCTGATAAGGGACCTCCAAATATCGAAGAACCATCACTAAAAGGTAATGCAAAGACTGAATGGGGAAGATGTGTTGTACTTGTACCAACTAATCCTTCAATTGCATTTCCAGGGTCACACCATAAATTTTCTACTCTGGGTCTTAGACCATAGCCAGTAATCCATCCAGACAGCACGTGGATGGAGAAGACAGACTGAAATGTTGAGCTGGAGACCTCTAGCACTAAAAGTAGGTGATGAAAAGATTTTCTTACTCTATAAAGAGGAAGGACCACATGGCTCATCAGGGAACTACTCTACACAACTTGCAGCAGCACACTTCTTGCTCTGAAGGTGCAGAAAGCCATCAAAACATTCTTCTCAAGCCTCCGTCGGGGAGACATCTACAAAACTGAACCTTCCTTCCTACTAGTATTGACAAAAAAGCAAGGTCGATATTTTTTAAATGATGAAAGGCTGTGTTCTTATCTGCACACTCTTATTTAGCCCAGGAGAGACTAACTACCGATCAGCTCAGCGCACCCACTGCACGTTTGTTGTGCTTCCAAGCAAGCTCCACTGCAGTTCCTCTGCATCGCACATAAGGCTGGCAGACAGCCCTCTGTTAATGCCCGGTTACTTTCCTCCTGGTGTAATCCATCTTCTGTTTCTTGATTCATATATCTTTTCATTTTTAAGACTGATATAATACCCAGTAGAAAACTGGTCTATTAGACACCATAACCACATAAAATATAATTTCTGTATTGATTAATCTCTGATTAAGCAAACAAGGGATTGAGCACACATCTCAAAACAGAAAACTCTTGGGACCCTTTTTGGCTTGTACCAGGATGTCTGAAAACTCAAACAATGAAAGCTTTTGGCCTGTCAATTCAAATTCCAGGCTCTTGTTGGATCTGGATTTTGCAGTTGGCAGTATGACAAATTCTTTTCCCACACAAGAACTCTAGCAGGAACTCCCCGATACGCGCTTGGCATAACCTTCCTAATTACACCACAGTCGAGGCTGACGAGGGAAGCCTTCATCAGAAAGCCTGCTCTGGAATATGCAACTGCCAATTGCCATGACATGTCTTTCTTTGACTTAAAAGTAAAATATATTTTAGTTGAATGTAATGTTACTTCGGTAGCAAGACTAAAGAGGGACAGGATGTCTGCTTATTCTGCTGACAGGCTGTATCCGTAAAGGGTAACGAATACACCAGTGTTTGAGAAGGAAAATATTCCTTAAACCACCTTCTGATGCATCACTTATTCATTAACCCCCCATATGTTATTTTGTATATATACCAAGCTTCATTACTCCTAATAGTTAAAATAATCACATTCTTCCCTAGAATATTAGCATACACATAACAGAAAAATCTCTGCCACTGTATGGTTACAGTTAATACTACAGTATTTTTCCTTAGTTTAAAATTTAAACTAAAGTTTATTTAATCTTGAGTTTGTCTTATGCAGAGATACATCTCCAGATGTTGAAAAGCTGGCAGTAAGTGAGTGCTGTATTATTATCTGGTGTGGTATGCTACTGTTTTTACGAGACCTATTTTTATTGTCAGCCTTGACGTCAGTGTGAACACCAATTTCAAAGAATGTTCAATCAGGCTGCAAACTGTAAAACTTCCACAGCAGTGAAACTAAACAATGCGGTATAGTATAAGGAAAAATGTCAGACATTATATTTGGACACAGATTATTTTGACAAGTAACTGGGCATAACAGTATTTCAAAATCAGGATTTTACCACGATCCCAGACTGATGAAATATAACATCTTTGCCATCAAAGTACAAGTCTAAGGCAGAACTCTGCAAATATCCCTCAAAGATATCTTATTAAAATTACGTGACCCTTATAATACTTATTGTTTATATCATGCCTTCCATTTCAAGGCTCTAAAGCACATGCTATGATTGCTTGTAACAAGAAAGCTAATTCGAGAGAAAAACAGATTTGCTACATCATCGGATGCATTCCTTACTCTATGGTAACTTCAAGATGGTAGGACATTAATATTTGCACTGCATGTTTTTAACTACTTTGCAGTTAATAGTCTGCTTTGGATGCTTTCAATCAAGTATTCAGTGGTTACTATTTGCAGTGATAACAACCATCATTTCTATGTTTGCACTGGGAAATAGGATATTAACAAAAAAGACTTTTCTATATTCACAATAATTGTAGGCTCAAAAAAGCCTTTGTAACTGTAAGTACACTTTGGTTTTGTGGATTTCAAGACACACACACAGTAAGTAACTTCTTCCAGAACTACATAAATTCCATTACCACCATCTATGACTATTTCATACCAGTTACCACTTTATGAAAGCATGCTGAAGTTATGGTGGGCACATTCTTAGAAATTTATGTTTGTACCTCTAAAAAGGTCCCCTGTGATCCATTAACAAAGATCAGAGAACAGAATGGCTTGGGGTAGAAGGCACCTTAAAGCCCTTCCAGTTCCAAACCCCTGCCATGGGCAGGGAAGATGGCAAATGCTACCACATCTTGGTAATTAAAGTCCAAAGCCAAATGATGAAATTAAGACAATACTTTTCAGGATACAAAATTATTCCAGTCTGAAAACTGCAGTTAGGAATCCACACACAAAAAAACCTTCCTTTTTATAAAATAAAGCTATCAAACATATCATGAGAGAGCAGTACTCTAACTTCAAGGAATGGTTGAAAAACTTGGCACTGAGTATTAAACAAGCTACTGTTCCATGTCCAGATCATTTCTCATACATTAACTTCCTATTAAAAAGGTCCTGAGATACTGCCAGAATTCACAGCTAATAACATTATGGAAGTGGTTGGCACAAACAGAGAAGAGGCTTCCTGAAGAAGACACCAGCCCAGCTTTTCCCACCACTCCTAAAGCATGCAGCAGAAATACATAGTGTGGTGCCCCGCACACTTCAACCTTAACTTTCCACGTTCCAGAACATGCCATTGCCACTTCTTAAAACACTAAAAAGATTTTGGACCCCCTTATCCATACAATTGGAGTATCTCCAGCTGAAAATACTCAAATAATCTGATTCATCATCATGAGAATGGAAAAACACCTACAAAATCTAAGAACTGGGAGAGAAAACACCTGACAAAAAGTCATCTCATAAGACAGCAGTGAACACAAACACACTGAGGAACTTGCCAGACTACTTATAGTATTCATTAGAAGGTGCTGGTAGGGTCAGCTTAGCATTTTATTTTACATTCCCCTCCAGCCAGACAACTCCAGCTTGCTAACAGACTATATGTTTCTCTCAAGATGGATCTAAGCAATCACACCCTATTATTAAGCACTTAAAGATTAAACTGCTGGACCTTTCTGTACCTTCTTCTGACATCACCTCATCTAGAAACACATCCAAAGGAACAGAAAATCCTATTGGCATTTCTGGGAAACGTGTGACTAGCAGGCAAAGCTATCACCAGTGGGCTCCAAATCAGAAAAAAAAAACAACACAGAACACAGTACTGAAAGACAAAACACTATCAAAGAATGATAAAAGCTGGAAAAACAATGAGGAACAAAAGGAAATCTGTAGTCAAAACCAGAATAAAACAGCTGAAAATCAAATGCAAATATCCAAAACCTAGAATGCCATTAAAGACTGATTTAAATATCTGCCATACCCATCTTTGTATCTATTAATTTTGTTGTACAGTGCTAATTAGATCCTTGAAACTATCTGCTCTTACAATCCATGCATACTTCCTGTCTCTATGCAATTATCCTGCCACCCCCAAGACTCAATGGGAGAATGAAATCTCCTTTAGCTGGGCAAGCAGAGATGCTAGAATTGAAAGCAGGAAGGCCTAGATTTAGCTTAGTCCCTCCAAAGTAAGTATCAATAAGGTCCAGAAACCTTGATCTACAATCAGAATATAAGTGTTTGATACAGTGACATCAGGATCAGTAAAGTTAGATTTTTGAATTGCTCCCATAGGAATCAATGTCACCTTGGTTTTGACATCTTCACCAGTGTAACAATTTAGGGCTGAAAGTAGTACAGTTTGTCTTAAATAAAGGATTTCATCTACTTAACTTTTACAGTGCAAAGACCCTCCCACAAGCCTTACTTCCTTCGAGCTGCCTTCCTGGGAGGTAGGAAGCTGCAGAACCAATTTCCTGTCCCACAGTTATTGAGGAGAATGTTTGTTTGTTTGTTTGTTTTTTAAAAAAAAGAATATTTCCCAGATATTTTGACCCTAAAAGTAAACAAGATCTCTCCTTTAATTTCTGTGCCAGGATTTTGGGTGAACACATCAACCCCTGCGCAACAATGTGAGTATAACAGATGGATCTGACTGTTCCTCACGGCTGAAATTCCACTGGTCACCTGCTCTCAACGCACACTGAAGAATATCATTGCTTTTGTTTTCCATATCTGTTTCTACCAGAGGGCCTAGAGAATGATATACTAACAGCATTAGACCATATTCGCATCACTTACACTTGAAAAGACAGAATGACTGTGACACAGATATCACTCCCTCACGGCAGCAACAGAGGGTGAAAGAGTGGATATTCAAAAAAAAAAAAAAAGATAATATGCTTAAAAGTACTTAGAGTAATATATTAATTTATTATCAACTTCTACCTCTACTTTTCTGTCACACTACAGCATAAACAAGGTACAAAAGAAGAAGAGGATATACCCACACATTTGACAGTTGAAGAGATGTAAGAAAATGTCATGCCATGTTCTTCTTGGAGGAGTATCAGGAAGCAAAGCAGGGAAAAGAGAGATCAGGACAGCTCTATAAAAAAAGGGCACTCAAAAGCTTTCAGACTGACATTCTTTCCCTGCAAAATACAGGGCAGATGCTCCAACCTGTACAGGCACTACCACTTCATACCAACCTCACTGGTTAACTTCCCTCACAAAACCCATCATGGTTACCTGAGAAATGCAGAGAAATACATTAACAGAGCAAAAGTTAGGATGATTTCCACACAAAAAACACCGAATCTTTATTGTTTTAAAAGGAAGCTGTCACATAGCTGAGGATCTACGATTTACCAAGCTAATAAATGTACTAATCTACCAGATAGAGCACTCACTCATTTTCCCAAAGCTGAAAGAATCCCTTCTTCCGACACACGCTTCTTCCTCAGAAAGATAAACAGAAGCTGTTTGGATACAAAAACTCTTATTTATCCTATTATGTATGTGTTAAGACATATTCCAGGCACCGCGTAGACAGAAAATACCATTGTATAAACAAATTTCACAAACTAAGCCATATTGGCTTGTTCTCCAAGTGAAGAAAAAAATTATTCCTGTCAAATGGAAAACTGTTTGAGAAATTTGTTTTTAAGATTCTGAAGTGTTTTTTTTTGTTTTGTTTTGTTTTTTAAAACAAAATCTTGCTCTTTAAAATATACTTTTATTTTGTTGTTTGAAGTGTTTGGGGCTATTTCAACTACACCAAAAGCAGAGAGCAGCAAATGACCATTTTCAGTACTGAAATACCTAGTCTGAGAGCTACAAAGGTGAAGACACCAATAGATCATTTCAGGGGAGAAACACTTGCAGGAAACTGTTGAATTTTAAGATGCAATTTGTATTTCCAACTACACTTTCTTAAGTTTTATCATCAAAATTTAATATTTACCTGCTGTTCTCAGGCAAGGTACTCTTCTCAGGCTGATAAAATTTATCAGTCCTTGGCAAATCACCAATGCAAACCGTGAGGAATAACCTGTACAAGCTGACAGTTCACTCTAATCCCTTCTAAACTTCCCTTCACACTCCTTCAGCACTAAGCTGCTCCATACACCCTACACAGCACCTGAAACCAATTTACATAGCTGTGGATGAAGTGCAAATGGAGTGAGAACCATCTCTCAGAGACCTTTGAACAGTTAAGAGCTTGCATTGCTCTGGAGAATTTCCACAGCCACACACGAAGAGAACAAGATCAATACTGTAAAATTTAATCCTGAAAACCCTTGTTCACTTCTGTAGACCCAAAGACTTAAGTGCAACTATTCAGCTATTGGAGGCTGAGCACAAACATAGGTGTTTGCGCTGGAATTTTCAGTCTTGCTCTGCTCGTTTTTACAACCTACAAATATAAATGAGAAGGACAGAAGTTCTCTGATGCTCATTTAAATAGTCTCACTGGGAAGCGGAGAGTTCCTTCGCCGCCCCCCCATCCTAAAATGCTGCTACACTACACTGCTGGCTGAATCCCAACAGAACATCTGAGCAACTAGCCTGTCTCTTGTCCTAAACTTTGACAGAGATTGATGTTGAGTACTGACAGACCATCAAAGTACTAACCTGATATACAGATACCAAGAAAACTTCAAAATTAGCAACAGTTTTCTGGAAATACCTCAACAGCTCTGTCCCCATCTAGATTATTTTCTGGAAACACTTTATTATCAAAATCACTAGTGATTTATTTTATGTGCTTAATGACTTTTGGTGCAGATAAAAAAGCATTACAGGAGCATCCACCATCCACTGGTGATATGTGGCCCTCTAAAACAAAATATGGCTTGTCTCAAAACCTCAATGGATGTTCAAGTACTTTAAGAAGGAATTGCCATCATAAGCCTTCCAAAGATAAAGGTAAATTGACTTGACCTGATAGGAAAGCAAGGAAGATACTACTTTCACTGAGTTCACTGTCCTACCCCACCTGTTAGGGTTTACAGTGTCTTGTACCTGAAAAATCAAGTATCTCTCAAATTTGGTACATTCTAATTGAGAAAATTGAGAAAAATGATAAGAACAATTTGAAAATACATTGAACAATGAATTTGTCTTGCATCAATGGCTATATCTGATTTTTGTTCTAGTGTATGGAAGCTTTCTGTTTCAATATAAAATAACAGTCATTATATAAATGAAAAATCTCATCTGAAATAATAATTGTTATTAATGTAATAACATACAAGTCCATTCAAGTGTCAACTCCAACAAAAGAAAAAAGCAAAATATTGTCTACAATAATAGAAATCCTTTTCTTTCTCTATCTGCCTATTAAAGCATAATATAAATAGTGGGGTTTTAACACTTTTCAAGAAATGGCAATTTAAAAACAAAAATCAATACATTCTGAGTTGTCATTTCTATTGTGAAAGAGATTTGTAATGAATGTGAGTTACCCTGAGGTTGGGCCTATTACTTACCAGTTTGCCTGAAGTCCACAAACATCCACTCCATCCCCAGGTTTAGCACACACTGTTGCACTTTCGTAGTGACTGCACGCCCCCAAACAGATAGCTGGTAATACACGCTGATAACAGTTGAGAAAGGAAAGTGCAGGACTATGACCCACAAAAGGCTAAAAGTTCGCTAACCAATCTACTAATATCCTAAAAGTTTTAACATGCAGTGTATAGACTGTGCTGAACTCCTAGATCCCCTGTGACTTTCTCCTTCTTTTCAACCACTGTATTAGTTGGGAGGAAAAAATCCAAACTTTAAAATATTTTAATAAAGATGTTTCTACTGCATTACCCAAAATCTGCTAAGTTTTAACCTATATTACTAGAAAGCTGAACATACCTCTTATCTCCAAGGTATCTCTACACTGCAACAGTGCACTTACTTTCAGGGTGAGAAATGGTCCCTCTGTACTCAAAAATTAACCCTGACCTCTCCCAGTTCTGCTTTCAAAACATACCGAATAGCTATTTACTAATTAGTAACACCCTGGTGGTTCTCTCAGACCATATAACTCACATGCCAGCATGGCAATCCTTCCCATATCCCTCTGAGCTGATCAGCACAACCTGAAGTTCCTTCCTGAAAAGCCCAGGGTAACACTGCACTCCCTCAACTCAAGGAAAACCAGGAACAAGGTCAAAGTCTCTCTGGCTACATACAGTTCAAACACCCCCCATATTTACTGGCTAAAATATTAAGCTATGTTTTATTTCCCACTCCATATTACCACCTATTTTGAAGTTTTTAATTAAATACATATGACATGCACGTTGAAAAATAGGAATGCCATGCAATCCAAATAATCAATACTGCTTTATTCTGCAAGAGCCTAAAATGAGTTAATTCGGAATATCAGACTTCACCTGATTTTATGCTGTCACTTGGTATAATGCAAAGATCCACGCCTGGGTTTTGTTTATTTGTTTTTGTTGGAGTGGGAGTATTATTTTCACATGCAGAGGATTGATTTCATTCCTGTACGTGTGAGCTGCTGTAGACACTGCCAACCAGAAAGACTCCTTTCTAGAATTATCATCAATATATATTACAAGAGTGTTTACTTCCATCCTGCCTCTGTTCTAAAAGCCTCCTCTGTGCTAATTCCCAGAGCAAGGCTACAGGTCTCCAGCTCAAAATTTCCCTTTAGATTCTCTAATCCTTTTCTCCTTAATCTCCATTATACGAAAAGAAATCCACATATGCATGGTCTGTGAGAAGCTAAGTAACTTTACCTCTCACCATAGTTACCACATCTGATTTAACCACTGGGTCCGGACATTCAATCATTGTCCTTTAAGATTAAAGATTTTATTTGTGTATGCCTCGATATGTTCAACAACCATAAAATCCTAAAAACAGACTGATTTTAATATCATTAGTAGATGATTACATTTCAATTTATGCGACAGTAAGAGCACAAACCATCCACCCCTGCTATTTCTGTACCCTGTGTGTTGTTTTCCAGGATCTCAGAAGCTAAAATGTTTAAACGTGTTACTATGACTGTTATTAAAAAGATTTTCTGTCTAATTCAATTCTTGGAATGATTCTGAAACAATTTTACATTCAGATTTTCATTAGTGTGTTCAACTATTCTATTAGACTTTTTTGTTTCTCATGGTAACCAATTTTATTTGACTTAACAGAAGCTGTTCAAATATTTAAAGGCACTCCGCGATGGCAGGAGTTTATCTAGGAGCATACATGGTGTGTCACAGATATTCCTTTCCTTGTTCTTACTCGCCTTCCC